>NC_062541.1:6633043-6775543 GCF_022655615.1 Tachysurus fulvidraco | reverse complement strand
GAATAAAACTTGAAAGGAAGTAGAAATGAAAAATTAAGCAAAAAAAAAAAAGCTATATATATATATATATATATATATATATATATATATATATATATATATATGAAAGTAAAGCAAATGTGAACAATCATAATTGAACAATTCACAATATATTCCAAAAACAAATAAACATTCAAAAAGATCAATGTTAGCAAATAGCATGTGAAAATTTGAAACAAAGTGTGTGAAACGACACGTGTGCATTAATGCTATTTTCTGTAAGGGCTACTCACCTCCTGGCCTAGTGTTTAGACTGCAATCCAAAAAGAAATCCAGCAGAGGCGATGAGTTTTTCTGTCTGTTTCACCAGTCAAATCGAATCTGGATTAAAGCTCAAAGCAACACGTGGTAAACACAGGCCCGCTTTCAGAACCTCCACCGCCACGGGCCATGTCTCACAAAACCCATGTACACTTCATCATGCTAAATTTATGAAGAGAAAAAAGGAGAAAAAAAAACCTTTACTGTTCTAGAGACGTAACAAATCTTAAGGGCAGAGACAGGCTGTCTGCTCTTATTTACACGGCGGACGTCACTGAAAGTTAGTGCCACCAGACAAGTTTGTCCGTTCTGATCCGTCCAGCTAGCCGGACCACACTCACACTCTTCCCAAGGCTATGAGAAAGGGATTGTGGGATGGACGTGACCTCCCGCACGGAGAGGACAGACCCACCGGTGAGCTGTCAGTCCACCTGTAGGCACCACGCAGCTCACCAGCACACACTGAATTACCAAGACAGGAAAGATATTTATTTATTTATTTATTATTTTTTAATTGCACAGATCTCACATAGTCACAAATTTCTTCAACACCTCAGGTTATTTTTCACATTTTTTTTTTTTACAATCAACTTTTCACAAGTGGTGATTGAGCTTCTGTCCCCCCCCCCATTTTCTTACTTATTTTATATTCATAATTACATTTTTTCTTGTTGTATGATTGTCACGATTCATGTAGTTTTGATGTTTTCTTTTTGTTTGTTTTTTTCAACGTCTGATTTTTTTCACATCATTTATTTATATTCATGTGTTTTAACTTTTCACATCTTTATTATTTCTATGTTCACATTTTTATTTCGTCACCTCTTTCTCACATCATTTATTTATGTTCATACTTATTCATTTTTTCACGTCACTTTATTTCCACGTCTTAATTCTTCACGTGATTATTTCCCGTGTTCCCACGTGTTCATGAGATGCAGTGCAGGTTTTATTTTTCTGCATCTAAATCGTTGTCGTGTTCAATTATTCACATACAGGGCGTCACATTTAATCGCATTATTTCTATGTTTACTTGAGTTCATGTACAATTTCAGGAAAGAACCTAGTGGAATCTATTTACATCACTTAGTTTCCATGATGCTATAATGATGTTTGAAAAACATGAATCACAAGCAAGGAAAAAGTTTGCGGAATAAAGTGGAATAAATAACAAGCTTAGTTTCTTTTCTTCAGCTGCAGTAAAGTGCACATGTGAGACATTTGTAGAGGCCTGTGTGGGTTATTCAATATTAGAGTAATGTCATGTGGAATTGGACATCACACTGATTTTAAATATTGCAGTGTAGCCTAAAGCGAGTCTCGAGCTATTCCTGGCCTTTCATGCTGCATTGTATTGCTTTGAGACAAAGCAGTCTAATCCAAGGCTGTTTCTCAGAATTTTGAAGAAACTGAAGCAAGCTATTTATTATATATTAACATATACATATCAGGGTGTCCACATACGGTGGACAACAAGCTGGGATAGACCAGAAACACTGATGCACCGTATTAGAAAGGTCAGAGTCGCCTGTACGTCTTCCTGAGACTCAGGTCCTTTAATGTCTGAAGAACCATCTGCAGATGTTCTACCACTCAGTGGTAACCAGCATCATCTTCTGCTGCACTGTAGTGTGCTGGGGTAGCAGGGTGGAGACAGCTAACACCAACAGGACTTAACAAGCTTCTTAGGAAAGCAGGATCTGTCATGAGAGTGGAGCTGGAGTGTCTGGTTGAGAATTCTGATGCCACCGAGGCAGTTTGAGTGCTGGTTCAGCCAAAGCCTAAATGAAATCAGTTCTTTCTTTTTTGACACCCAAAGCACCAGCTCTGAACCATGAAAAGTGGTTCTTAAGTAGCACCAAAACATTGCTGGTCTAGACTTAAGAACCGCTAGCATCAGGTTCTGTTGGCGGGGCTACTGTGACCAACAAGACCATTTTTAAATCAGGATTCTCCACGTTTGGATGCCAATGTAGGTTCACAAAGCCATGAGCATTAACAGTAAAGCAACATTTGCCATTGTTGATGTTTGCTGCTGCTGCGCTAACGTTGCTGTATAACGTTGTATACAGTGATGTAACACTTGGCTCTGTGATGGCTCTCTAGCCCATGGAAAGGCAAACCTGTTTGAACCAGCACCAGCACCAGCTCTGAACCAGCACCCGGTTCTTTCTGGTGGAAACGGGGGCATAAGAGGAGAATACTGAGGAAACTCCTTGACAGTACGTCACACTCTGCATGTGATGCTGGAGTCCTTCCACAGCACATCCAGCTCTAGACTGAGATCACTACTAAGACAACCACAGAACAGTGGAAATCAAACTCTATATCTAAGAGCTGACACAATAAACACTAGCAGTATTTACAATGACACAGTGCCATGATACACACTATCCCAGTTTCACAATATGTACATTAATATCATGTATGTTCTTAGTTCCCTAACACCTTTCTGTACTTTTATTTTTTTGTACATTATTAAAAAATATTTAGTTTATATTTCATTTCTATTTATTTCTCTTGTAATCTGAAGCAATCTGGGACAAAGAATTTCCTTTGGGATTAATAAAGTTCGATCTTCTATATTTCTCTCGCGGGACGTAGAAGGTTTCCAGGAACTGTACTCAAGAGCGTTATTGTTACTGATACTGATCACATACCTGTTTTGGTGATCGGTCACAACACCAGATATTGAGATAAACTCCACTAATTACAGCCAGGCTTTAAATACATGATGCAGACATGAATAACTTTTTTAGCTTTTATTGTAAGAGAATTCTTATAAGACTTTACACCTTCAGAGCAACAACACTTTAGTTTACTGATTACATATAAACCATCTTTCCTTGCTACATCTGAGCCCATGAATGTCCTGTCAGTTCGCTACAGTTAGATCACATGATGTGACCCAAACCACTGATTCATACACTGAAATCCTCCAGCGCTGATACTGTAAACTGCTGCTTGTGTTAATCACTAAAAATAAAAAGCTGATTCACTGTTTTTGATACTCTTTCTCGGTACTGGGTGCTTATAGGCATGTTGGTATTAAACACCATATTTAATTACAAAACATGGACAATTTTCATTCCTTCATCAAGCTTCCAAACCAGGTTACAATGATCCACATGAACCTGTTAACTGAGTTGAGATACTTCATGGAAATAAGCACCCAACATTTTAGTACCCTGGATGTAGTTGGACCTGCAAAAAAAAAAAAAAGAAAAAAGAATGAAGAAAAAAACATTTAATCTAGACTCTGTAGATGTTACTGAGCATGTACTTAGTGCCTGGTCGAACACTTGGACGGACGAGCAATGTTAGCACGAGTGTCAAATATACCTGTTAAGTTTCTCGTTTTGGGAATGAGCTCCATCATCTGAGGAGCCGACAGGAAGCAGCATGACATTGCGCCCTGTAGCCTCCTGGAAGGTCAGAGTTACAGGGATACTTCCTCCCTCACGGGTCAGATCAGGCTCAACACCGAAAACTATGGAAAAAAAAAAGATACAAAGTTAGAAAAACACCTTTTTTTTTGCAATATAACAAAAATACACCTAAAATAAAAATACACCTAAAACACAGTTTTATGCAATATAACAAAATTATCATGTAAAAATGTGACAGATGGACAGAAATAGACTGATAGATTATTGTGGGAAACATTGCACTTACAGTACTTTAAATTATTCATATGTTCTGACAAGTAACAAAAATAAAATAATGATATTCTTTAAACAATCAGTACCGTCCGTCAGTCGGGGGTCCGAAATCAGTAGCGTCCGTCAGTCGGGGGTCCGAAATCAGTACCCTCCGTCAGTCGGGGGTCCGAAATAAATACTACCCAGCAATCAGGGTCCGAAATTAATACCTTCTGTCAGTCACATTACGTATAATGTACATCTATAGAAAATCCAGATCACCACCACTGACAGACAGGACAGCACGGTTCCTTACCAGTCTTCATGGCTTTTCTACCAGCCATGTAGTGAGGATGGTTAAAATCAGACACCCAGGCCTTGGCTCCATGACCCATGTAAACCTTTATTTTGTTGGGGCTCTCAAGCTCAGCAAACTTCTTATTGATGTGGGAGACGACCTAAGAATCGAACACAACAAGTCTTTCAGGTAAGAACTCTTAAGAATAATCAGTGTACAAAACAGAAGAAGAGGAAGAAGAACAAGAAGAAGAAGAGCATTTCCTTTTTCTCAGTCTGGAAGAACAACATCTGAAAATGCAGGTCAGTGTTTGGCTTTGTTCGTAACACATCAAAAAAAAAAAAAAAAAGGAATTGACAAAATTGACTATGATCTGAGACAAGCATCAACACCCCCCCCCCCCCCCCCACTGCCAGGTAAGAGGTCAAGAGGAAGGCCGTAGGTGAGATATATGGATGTGTTAAATGAGGATATGAGAATAAACACCTTAAGAGTTAAGTGGAAAGAGATGATTTGCTGAGGTTACACCTAACGGGAAACGCCGAAAGAACGAGAAGAGTTTGACTAGTTTAAAAATTAAGCACCGTATACCTCCAGCCTCGATTCTACCCAAATCAGTGCATTAATATTTTCTAAATACAAACTTCTGAAAGGTGTAAATGTGAGCTATCAGTATAAAAAGCTTCCTCACCTGTTCCTCCACCACTTTGGGGTCCATGTCCGGCACCAGGCGGATGGAGAACTTCCCGGTGACTTTGCGTGGGATGACCGTCTTAGCTCCTGAAGCAGAGAAAGCGCCCTCGATGCCATGCAGTGAAAGAGACGGGTACCTCCAGCGGTGCATCAACACTTGCTCCTACGTGAAAAAAAAAAGATAACCTGTAATTAATCTAAAATGAAATAAACCTGTCGACAAAATAGCTAGTGTTTTGCAAATAATCAAAAATAAAGAAACATTAGCACAAAACTGTACCACAGTCTACCACAAAACTCCAAATATTAACTCTTTATAATACGTACAATTTCATGGCTGCCCTTAGCAAACCTATTAGCAAAGTAGCAGACAACACGAGTAACTAATAAAAAAGAACGACTGATAAAATACAAATAGTATAAAAACAGGCTTCACATGCGTGAACTCAGGTAACGATTAGAGCGCATTTACAACCATGTACGAATAATCCGAGCTACAGGAAAATGCATTTGCCGTCATATTCTGTCACTCAAACTGCTCGCTGGTGATCCGTTACTTTACTGTTGGTTACTATGGTTTCATTAGTGGTGCAGATATAGCACAAGATACCTAATGAATGTTAATGAATGTTAGCAGTGAATCATGAGGAAAGCGTGACGTAGCTGGCTGCTTCCACATTCCTGACCGCTACATAGAGAAGCAAAGTCCAGAAGAAGACCAGAATAGATAAAAGAGCTCGCATAACACCAAGCCTGCGTGTTCGAGTTGTTATGCGGAGTCATTTGTGTTATTCTGTGCACCGTGTTATTCTGCTGCCGAAGCTGGAGCAGGTAAGAAGCTCATACATGTTACACCACATAGTATCCTTATCGGTCTAGACACCTTAGGTAAGGGGCAGGTACTTCCCCCTTGTACTCAGGTTTTAGAGGGAAGTGTAGCGTAGTTATGATTTCACATGGTTTCACTTTTGGTTGTAGACGAGTGTGTAAAATGGCGTAGGGAACAATCTTTGGTTTTCTTGCTTTCTTTTCTTTAGTACCACCATCATCCAGCCCTGCACTTTGTTATTGTTCTAAAAATAATTCTGTTTCCATGAGGTACAGCACAGTAAATAAGCACAAAGTATTGTGTCACAGTAATGTCATTGTTATTGTATTACTGAGCCGATTGGTCTTTCCCTCCCACCCCACTGTCAGCTTGGAAAGCACCACTTGCATACAGATAGTAATTGTATTACCCCCCCCTGTTAACAGAGATCGTCACAAACCACAAAACACTGTAGACCTGCACACGCTGTAGTTTGGTCACTCTTTTAAATACGAGACAGAGACTGAACCGTGTACTTTAGTGCTGTGCAGCAGACGTTGTGCTCCCACGTCTTTGGTGTAATCCTCCAGATCGAACTCGATCTTCTCATAAAGCTTTCTCTCTGCTTCTGTGAGCTCAGCAACATGATCATACATCCCTGGGACGAGGATCTTCCCCTTCGTATCCACCAAAGTGCCTGAAACCCAAACAAATATCGTAGCTTTTTCAGAGTTTGTCTCTCTTGGAATGCACTTTTTAAAAAGACACACTAACATACTGACCATGAAACAAACACAAAGTAATATAATCCAGATTTAAACTGTGTGATGAACGTGGGGTGTTTTGGTATCTGTTATTGTGATACCACACGCAAGATATCGTGTACTCTTTTGTTCGTTTTTCTTCTAGTTGTGATTTTCTCAATTTTTGCTGCTGGAACTCACCCATGAGAGTAATCAGATCAGTCATGGCTTCATGGACGGAGCCTCCGAACACTCCAGAATGCAGATCCTTATCGCAGCATTCCACCTGTTCAACAAATATACTGGTATTAGGAAAGGATCTCTGAAGTCTCTTTCATATGGGCAGAGCCGAACTAAAAACTTCTCGTACTTGAGTGTGTGAACAAAAAGCAGTGACTCATCAAACAAACCACATAAAAAAAAACACAGAAGAATGGATCTCTTCCTCACCTCTAAAAAGAAGTAGCAGATTCCTCTGAGGCCGTAGGTAATGCAGGGCTTGGTCTTGCCCAGCCAGTAGTTGTCTGAAATGCAAACATAGTCCACATCCTTAAAGAATGAGTCTTTGCGTGAGAACACCAAATCATCCAAACCCTCAGAGCCGGACTCTTCCATCCCCTCGAAGCAGAACTTGATGTTGATGGGCAGCTCCTGCAACGTAGAAAAAAATTAAAACAGGAAATAGTGTATGATATTTTGTAACGTTACATTTAAATAGTTCCAATTTTTCTGCATTTATTACACATTTTACTTTTCTGTATTGTTTTAATCCTTGTTAATTCTCAAGTCAAGATCAAATTTGAACCCAATTTTCAAACATTGACAATCAGATTGAATATTTACTGGTCAAAACTATAAAAATGTTGATATTTATTATATACACATCTGATGTTAAAGTTCATAAGGGTTAGGATTGAAAAAAAAAAAAAAGAAAGAAAAAAAAAAGTGTTTCTATTGAAGAGCGTACAAGTGAACATGCAAAGCCGGGACTGCTATTACTTTAAGGCGAACAACGCTGAACAAAGTTCACATTGCATACTTGATGATCTTTAATAACTGAACTGAACAGCCAGTGATACAGTGAACCTCAGTCCAGGGTAAACGGTTTATTAGAGGTTAGATTATTTCGAAAGATTTTATTATCTTTTGTATGGAACAAAGTGTTAAAGGCTCACCTAGACACTCAAATAAAATGCAGTGCCAACAAACAGCAACATAAACACACTTGGGAAAGAAAAAAATACTATTTTAAAGTAAGTTTTTTTCATCTAGAAAAAAAATAGACTTAAAATTTAGTTTTGAAAAATTGTTTACATTAACTCCTTAGAGCACATAATGTATTAAGACATAAAGCCTTTAATAAAGGTGATATTAAATGTCAGTACCTGTCCTATCTTCTGAAAAGCTTCAATGACATTAAACCAGGCGAGAACGGGGCCTTTGTCATCTGTAGATCCACGGCCATAAAGTTTACCTGCAAGACGACAACATTTTCCTGTCATAAGTCGGCCTTCTGAAGAATATAAATCATTAGCAAGTGCAAATGTTAATGTTTTTTCAACATTTTGTTTAATGCAATAATGAAACAAAATAGAAGACCTTTTCACTCATTTCAAAAACGGTAAAAAAAATAATAATAATAATAATTTAAATCACAGGGCTTGAATTCTGTACTCTGATTGGTTTGAAGGTGTTGATTAATTTTCTATAAAAGTAGCTATGGCAGCAGTTATGGCTGATAGAGGTTTATATTGCTGGAATAAATTATTGTTTCTATAGTAACAAGTTAAATCACAAGGTGTTGTATGGCAGATGTTCCACATGCACAAATATTTATAAGAAATGCATTTAAAATATATAGTTAAAAGGTAGCACGTGTCCTCCTTTAGTGAATAAACAATATAATCCCTGATGTATCACTATGGTATACAATTTCGACTTTTATGTTATATGGAAACGTTCAACTTCAGTGTAGTAACGGTAGCTTTTTTTTCCTTACACACATAAAACAAAGAGGGAATCTAACAATTGGAAAAGCCTCCCTCACAACATATAAGCTTATTGTGCAATTTTGGAGCGGTCGCGGTCATGAGATGCACGTTTCCTCAATACAGTCACAAGAGCAAAATGGAAACCACAGTGATGGGTTTATTAGCCAGTCAGCAGAAGACACTGACTTGATCACAAGACTACTGACTTTCTCTCATTAGAAGGTCTGGTCATGGTCACTTGATGGATTTTGCAGCATCAGCTTTACATTAGATCATAGGTGTCCGATCTTATCTGCAAAGGGCCAGTTTGGGTGCTGGGTTTTTTTCTTTATCTAATCAAGCAGGAGCACTTGATTCCTGTTAATCAGCTGATCCTGACTTTCAGTGCCTGGAAACATTTTAAGAACCTATTTATTGTGTAACTATGTTGAAGTTCATGGTTTATTCATGTAAGCTAAGGTGTCAGTTTAGGGAACCTTAAAGTAAAGTGTTATACTTTAAATCACAGGCCACACCACTTACTACATGCTAATTATTTTTCTAACTTGAATTTTAACACACATATCAAAACATCTAGTCTAGACTGAAAATTCAGTTCAGCTTACCGTCTCTCTCAACCAGAGTGAAGGGCTCAGAGTCCCATCCATCGTCAATATGTGCAGGCTGGACATCCAGGTGTCCATAGATGCACACTGTCTTCTTGCCTGGGTCTGAGCCTAACCTGCCCAGAATAATAGGAGGAAGAGGAATCTCTTCACCACCTGGCAGCTAGGACAAACACAGAGGACCATGCGTGTGTCAAAACCCAACTTTGCCTTAGCTTCATTTTTAGTTTAAGCAAGATTCACATTGTTTTCAAGACCCCTATAAGGACACAATGACAAACACATTCAAATGACAAAAAAAAAATCTATATTGTTTTGATCATAGATTGAAAAAGTTCATTCAGGGTTGTTTTCCATCTCCACTGTACACCATGATCTTTCCGAGATTGAATATGCAAAGCAAGTTGAACGAGGACGACAGAAACCCCACCTTCTGTTTTCCGATGTCCACCAACTCTGTCGTGCCTCCCAGCCTCTCTATGTCTTTGGCTGCCATTTCCATCATGGTCTTGATCTCTCCACGCTTCTCAGGCCAGGCTGAGACACTCTGCACAGCAACCCAGTCAGCCAGGCGCTGTGATACACAAAACCAGTCACAGTTAAATGTTTATTTTACATTCAATCATTATTAAGGTACTGAATAATTCCTGAAGTATATCTTGATGTAAAAAAATGTAATATAAAGTTACATATCCATAGAAAATGACTATAAAAAAGGGACGAAAATGAAAATTAAAAGCTACAAGAAGTGTAAAAAAATTTAACAAGATGATATAAAATTGGGTAAATGTCATTATGCATGTGTTTGGTTCTGCTATAGATATTTAAAAGTGTATTTGTTCAGTTTAACCAGACTCAGATTTGATGCACACTCAGTTGACTTTAGGAATATGGTTCCATTAAAAAAAAAAGTCATATTTACCTTAACATATTCGTCCTGGTGCTCATCCACATATTTGAAGAGGGCTGGAAGGTAAGACATGTTGCTGTAATGCTGCACTTCTGTTGCCTGAGTCGAATCGAGTGTCGAGTGTTTCACCCTTGTATAACAGAGACGGACTTTATAACTGCTGACAACTCCATTTTGTTATCAAAGCTACTAGGTTAAAAGATAACTTTGCACAAAATCCAGGAACGACGAGCATTTATCAATAAGCCAATGATCTCTGATCTAATAATCGTCAGAATCAGAATCGATTCTGAATCCATTCGATTCTAAATCGATTCTGAATCGATTCTGATTCTGAACCCCAGTAATACATCATATTACAAGAGTAACAGTATTTTGTTACAAAGAAATGATGCTACAGAAGTAAATATAGCGCGTGCCATGTGAATCCAAATAAAAAAATAACACACGGTACTTACACAGATAAATATTAATTAGACACGATTATTACATGTACAAGCGTCTGTATTAATTACCTGGATAAATCACTCCTCCTGCCCACTATAACTCTGAAGAAATGAGTGTGCTATTTTTTTTTTTTAGTCTGTGCATTTCCGCTTTATACGACAGCCAATCAAATCGCTTAGCTTAAAATTGACACATTTGCTAACCAATTAATTTTCGTCTGATGAGCAAAAGCGTTACGCCTACCACTGGATATCACATGACGACTAAATCTTTTTTTATTGTTATTAATAAGTGATTAATAAATTATAGATGGAATCATAATCGGGTGCAAAAACGTGAAAGATTTTAAAAATTAAACTATATATAAAAACAAAACTATTCATTACATTCTATTATGTTCCTCTCCTCACTTTACTGCAATTTGTTACTGTACATTTTTGCAGAGTGACTCATTTCCTGTTATTTTATGCTTTCACGACCTGTGGAGTGTTTTTTGTAGTTCAGTTTTCTGTGGTGTCAGAAACGTACTTCTGATTTCCTGAGAATCTCCTGACTTTCAATCCAAACAGGAAAAAAAACTTATTTAATGTTTATTTGATCGTAAACATTGGTAACACATGTTTATAACTGATCTGACAATCCAGTACAGATACTAGGCATCATTTATTTACTTAGCCACAATTAGGATTCATCTATAATATGTTTCACCAGCGTTGGACTGTTACCTTTTTAAAATAAGAGGTAGATATTTTATCAGTCATCTCTTGAACTTTTGAAATGACTGGAAATGTCAATTATGCCAATTATGCAAAGGGGGTGATATTTTCCTCTAAAATTCATCTGGAGAAAATTTTGGAAATATTTCAAGTTGGAAACTTATTTCTAATTAATTAATTAGATGTGTTGGGTTATGGTATCATATACAAACATACATATACAACATTTTATTTGGACACAAGCTGACATGCATGTAATCTAAACAGATCTTTAAAAAATTACATTTTGACAACACTGGCTGACGTGAAATGTATTCACACATGAGATGGTGTGTGTGGCAATAGTTCAATAGAATAAGATTGGGAAAAAGCTTGTTAAAACACTTACACAATGCCATGCACAGATATCTAAATAATTATTTGATCAATTGAATTTTTTTGGAATAAAAAACATTTTACAATCGATGCAAATGAATAGAACAGGCTAGATGAATAAATTCTTCCCAGTCAGCATGCATGTTAAAACTATGACCTAGAGCAATAATTTAGTCAAATTTTTATATGTTTTGAATGAGTTATGCCTGATTTATTTAAAAGATAAAGAAAAAAGAAAGAGCATAACAGCTTTAAGCTAGCTAGCTTCATAAATTGTCAATAAAATAGTGCTACCTTACATTTAGCATATGATTTATTGGCTGGCTAGCTACTGTATAAACACATTTTGGTATTAGTTAAATAAACCTTAATACCATAGATAAAATATATTTACCAAAGTAATTTTTTTACTATTAATTATTGGTCAATATTAATTATTAATAGGTTATTCATTTTGTTTTTACATAAGATTAAGATGTGGTTTGTATTTCACTATTAAACATATTATTTCACATTTAATAGAAAACACACACACACAAAAGTTTTTGCCTTTGCCATATACGTTCCATCTCAAAAATCCCACCTCCACACACATTATACTTATTTCCGTATTTTTAATTTAATTTTTTAATCAAAATTTCTATAATCCTTAAAATACTGGAATTGTCATGGATGAGAATTTTCTCTTTTCTGCTGAATAGACCTGAGCCTTTTGATAATTGCTGTACGTGACTTTCTATGGTAGAGAGATTGCTGGAGCTGGAAGTGAGTACTGGAGAAAAGACTGAGGTAAGATTACTGAGCTTCTGTTTCTGTTAATACAATAATGTTGCACCCTACAACACTTTTG
This sequence comes from Tachysurus fulvidraco, assembly GCF_022655615.1. Classification (NCBI taxonomy): domain Eukaryota; kingdom Metazoa; phylum Chordata; class Actinopteri; order Siluriformes; family Bagridae; genus Tachysurus; species Tachysurus fulvidraco. The sequence goes on along the minus strand of NC_062541.1, from coordinate 6,763,166 downwards.
AAATTATAGTGTAAAAACTGAAGGCATTTAGTAAAAATTGACAATTAGGGATTTTTTTTAGGTACAGTTTGTAAATGCAAACCATTTTAATAGCTTAAATGTCTTCCTTTTTATACCCTCAACTGTAATCAAGCAAAAACAATAAGCTTCTGAAGACAAACCATATGAACACTATTATACACCAGTGAACATTTTCTACACTCAGCCAGTAAAAAAACTATTATAACATAATAATACTTATAGGCTATGCAATCTGATTGTCTATGATGTTTCCTTTTATCAAATGATATTTGGATGGATTGAGTCGGTTTTATTTAATGTAAGGAAGGAAGTTTAGCGGAGTGTTTTCTTAATAACTGTATGTTTTACATCTCATTGGACTGATAGAAAACAGGGTTGAGCCGCACAAGAGTGATAGCTACATTAAGTTAGTTGATACCCTTATAAATGGGGTATGGAGATAAGAAGTTTTATAAATGTATATATTATTTTTATCTATGTCACATATAAAACTTCTTATCTCTTTAGGGTGGGCACAGGCCGGTAACCCTGGCTCAGAATTTACTATTTCAACCAAGCTAAACAAATAAACAAAAATCACTTCTACCACGCTCCACCTTGCTTCGCTTATTCCTCTTCTCTTAAGAATCTCGCCCCCTATTGCAGGTTTTTCTCCTACATGACCTACCCAACAAAAAGGGGTACAGCTCCCACATACATTGACACACAGGGGTGAGCCTGGTCTCATTGGAAAGTAGAGATTCTCTAGTTTCAGATTCTAGGCCTTACTGGCACAAAGTTACAGAGGCTAGAATGGAAGGTTTTCATTTCAGCCTGGGTTGTTTACCTGATAAACTGATTAATCTTATTTTTCTGGAACATGTTAGGGACCAAAAAACAACTGAGGGTCATAGCCACATGTCTTGGCTTTCACCAAAAAAAAATTTCAAGTCAAAAGACCCAAAAATGGCTACAATAAAAATATTTTTCAACGGACATGGTCGTCTGGTCCAGCGTTTTTGTGTACTTGTTTACTGTATAACTTTGAATTAAAAGACTGCATGCACAGTTTGAAAAGCAGAGACTCTCTCTCTATCACTCTGGTGTGAAAACAGGCCTGTAACTTGACACCCTGAGCTGTGAGAGTGACAAAAGGTCAAGGATTACGCAAGAATTCTTCTGCGCAGCTTTTTCACGCAGATCCTGGCAGAGGAGACGCAGCTTGTTGCATATCGTTGGAATCGTCTGCTTATTGGCTAAAGAGCTGTATAGGTCCCGGCCCATTTCATTGCTATTGGAAGGAGTAATTGTCAGTCAAAGGCGGGTTCCCAAAAATGATGTCATGACATCATTGGCTTCTCAGCCGTCTATCTCTGCAATACAAGCACCGATTGGCTAAGTTAGAGCGGCAAAACAAGATGGTGGCGCACTACTGTTTCCAGTTTTCGGAACACAAACGAAATATTTGCGGCGCGACCAAAGCGTTTTGGATTAAAAGGCTTATAGATTCCAGTTCCTTGGACCTGTGTGAATTTTTGTGGCATATTTGTTTTGGAATATATTACCCCAGTGAAGAAAGGGAAGCGTCTAAATGTAAGGGAAAAACCGGTCTAGCACCACCTAGGTCAATTTTCTCAAAAAAAAATTGTTCTAATAGTATGAAGGCTGTGAATCATATTATGCTTTATCTGTGGGCTTAAAAAATATTGAGAGTATAAACTTTACTAGGTAAATAGTTTTTTTCGTGTTTTTAGAGGATTTGATGCTTTAAAGATGAAATGAAGCTTGTTTCTGGGTCATCCCCTAGTGGTCACTTACGGCACGGCGATCCGTAAGAGGGTAAATAGGAGACCATTAGTGATGTCAATGCAGTCGAGGCAGGATCAGTGCAGGCCGGAAAACCCTGGCTCGGAATTAGACCTGCACACAAACATGCACAAAGAACACATTAGACACCAGTCACCACAATCACGGGTTTTACTAACAGAAATCCAGTTCTGAAAATACAGAACAGGGACTGTGTAAAAAGCAAAGAGTTGAGATGCAACTCATATTTTCAAAGAGAATGAGAGATTTATTTTAGGTCATAACTGACGTGGAATAAATGGAGTTTGGGTTTGACTCCCAGCTGCCGGGTGCTTTAACTGGATCATCAGTCTGACTACTGTATTCAGTCTCATACTCTGCCAGGGCATTTTAAAATTTCAATGATGGCTAAAATAACCCTGTGGGAATTTGAATGTACTGTAATTTTCACCCTTTTCTGGTGTTGTGATGAAATTCAGTGCCCATGCCCTGTCTGGGACACTCTAAAACAGACAAGCATGTCATCTAAGAGACTAAGAAATTTCAAACTAATAGGAATTAGGATGACATTTTTAGTCATGCCAGCATGATCTGTGGCTTTCCTGACATGCCAAAGCCCATGAGATAAGAAAAACAGAATGGATTCTTTTTCTGTTAAAGCATAGACGGATCACCTTTTTATTTGGTATTATTCTTACAATTGCTGAGAGACAACAACGACTGGGGTTCTGATTGTGACTGGCTGTTATTACATGTCCAAATGAAGAGTCATGCTGTGTTTTTTATGGGTTTTCTACTGAGGAGAACAGATGAGCAGGAATGCTGAAGCACAGAGAATATAATACATGATTTTTTTCATGTGTAATGTCATAGATGATGTGCAACTGGATTCCACGTCAGTTTCACTGAACAAACGACTGTAGATACTCACAGCAGTGACATGCAGAACACAGACACACGGAGAGGCAGAGATAGAGGTTAACAAACCCCAGAAGGTCTCCTGTTTTTTACATTGCGCAGGAAAGTGGCAGATGGGAGTGAAAATGAAGTGTGTTATTTTTGGAGACCTTTTGTGAAGAGGGTGTGTGTAGGGGGTCTTCTTTGGAAGTAACAGTGATGTGGTTGGCCAAGGGCTGACAGGAGTCACTGCGCAGAAGTGGGAATCAGGAGTTCTTGGGGACAGGGCTTGTGAGTGCTGTAATATGTCCGGTTGGGTCTTGCAGCAGTTTGAAGAGGGTGATAAGTGAGCACCAGCAGTGCTTTATTCTTCTACTCCTCCACAGAGCCATGTGCTTCTCTGTGGTCAACAACACTAGTGCTGCACCATGGCAGCAGTAGCATGAGGTGCATGCTGCCGTTTTGCCATGCGGAACAGCTGCCTGGCATTACAACACCTTAACTGATACATTTACATTAACATTTAAGGTATTTGGCAGATACCATTATTCAGGGTGACTTAAAAACTCATTTTATACAAGTGAGCAATTGAGGGTTAAGGGCCTTGTACTGGGGACCAGAAGTGGAGGTTCGGTAAACCTAGGATTCAAACTCACAGCCCTAAGATCAGTAGTTCATGATACCCACTAAGCTACGACATCCCCATGAAACTATTCTATTAGATATAACTAAAGAATACAATGAAGGATCTGCTCCCAGGGATAGCTTGCTAATCTTTCATTTGAAGCATTAACACATTATACTTCTCTTGAGAGAAAATACTTTTATTTTCTAGTCCTGCTTGGAAAAAATGTAATTGAGACCGGGGTTGTGTAGTAGCAATATATAATGCATCAGTTTGTTTTTTTTAACACAGGATTTCTGCTGTACTTTACTTCTATGAGTAATAATAATAAGGCTGTTACCCCTATTCACTGTATGGTATGTATTATACACATTCAGACAAGAATATGTGAGGATCTGAGGTATGCTTTTTTTATTCTTATCATGTCAGTTAAGCCAAGCTTTCCCTGTCATTAAGACCTGGCTTTAACATCTAACCAGATTGTCGCATAACCTTTAGAGGAAACAGTCAGGCGTGGCATCCCAAATCAGGAAGTGCTACTTTATTAAATGTTTATTATGTGAAAAAGTTGGGGAGACCGACTAAGTTGGAAAATGGAAAGAAATCCCATACACTTTCAAAGATTAAATCAACTTCGTTTTGCCAAATCTAACTTCTGGAAATGTTATTTTTAACTTAAATATTTTAAGCAAATGTTTATAATGGTATAAAAACAGCTAAACAGAAAAGCTAAAAAATAAAGTCAACACAAAAGGGCATCTAAAAGTGCACAATGATTTATTGAATGTTGTGCTGGTTGTAATGGATGTGATGTTGTAATGGTACTGTCCTGGGTTTCTCCCTCGAGATCTTTGTCCTTCATTTTCAGGTAAAATTCTTGCAAAACTTGCCAAAACACAGTTCTTTGTTTTATTCTTAGTGGGTCTAATGTTAAATGAGTAATTGAATACCGCATAAACTTAAGAAATAGCAGACAGTGCCTAAACTCCAGACAGTGCCGATTAAATTCTGTGCTTCATTCCTCGTTCATAAGTGTTGTCAAGCCAAGTTTTCCTACTATTTACTGTATATCTGTTGATGTATGTTTCCCTTAAATTTAAATCTATATGGGGTAACAAACATATGAGAACATCATATACATAGCATCCAGAGGTCTTTTTTGCCTGATTTCAATTTATAGCTTATATTTTTTCAGTTGAGGGCAGTGGCTATTTTCATGAGCACTGGTTTTTAGGGTTTTTTAGGATGCTATGGTGAAAGTGGCCACAGACAATAGAATCTGGTCCTATTCTAAAGACTTTGCAGCAGCTGATAAAGGTTCGGACCTTATTCCGCAATTATCATTTCTCTACACCATTATGTAATAAACATTTTAGACAGCCATTTACGTATCCTGCCTAGAGATACAAAGGAGTAAATGGCTGCAGTTTGTAACAAACACTGCATGTTATATTTTATTTTTATTGTTCTGTATGTTTTATGTTCTTTTAACATTCTCTGTCTAAATATCTAATTATGATCATAGTTTAAAACTGGGGTCTTATGATCATTTTTATTGACATGACATGAACCTTGATAATGACTTTTCTGTTTCCTATTTCTGAGGAAAGGTAAATCATATCTAAAACGGATGTGCCGAAAGTTTATTGTGTGTAAATGTGGAATTCCCAGACAGGATCTTCCTATTATTATGATTTAGGGTTAAGTATTAAATTGTTAAGATTGGAGAAGCATAAAAAATAATGCCTTTATGTTCCGGTGGAAGTGGTCACTTCCAGGATGACTCCACATACAATGGTTTGATGAAAATAAAAATTATGTAAATCATATGCTTCAATGCAGTCTCTGAAATTTGTAGTGCTGCAAATCTTTCTGGTTGATCAACAGATCAGTAAGATGACTGAAGAATCAGGAGACTAAAATCCATGGTATAAGAGAGAGTTTGTTGTGCACATAAAGACACCCTGGGCAATCCATAGCCCAAACATGTTGAAAACAGTTTACAGTTTGCTCTATTACTAGGTCCCTGTTTAAATGTAAACAAATTTGTGATATTAACCATGTCAAGTGCAGTTTTTATTCATCTTTAATCTCTTTTATTGAAGCATGGTTTCAGAAAGAACTCTACTATATTGTAGTTGGTGAAAAGCCTAATCCATTTCCATTGTGTTTTGTTGACTTGTATTTTGCTTAAAAGTTGTGTTTCATTTCAGTTGAAATGATCACTAGAGTTTGTGTTGTATAGGATAGCCAGGCTGCACTGGACATCGCTGCTGCCTACTCCAAAGATGACGATCACAAGCTTCTAGCAAGTAAAAACAGATCCAAACACTCCAGGAGGGGTGAGATCAAATCCTTTATTTCTTTGGATACTATTTTTCTTTTTCTCTGGTCTCTTTCTACTTCTCTATCTCTCATATGTTGTCCGTTTATTATTAGAGTGGGCGTTTCCTTTGGTCTACCAACAACATTTTCTGTTGCATTGGGCAGTTCCCAAAGACACTGGACAATATATTCGGTGATCATTTTTTATTGTTATAGAATTATAGCAGGCACAGGGATGGAAGAACGAAGTAAAAAATGCATGTTATGGGAAAAATACTGCCAAATCAAGCCAGATTTTTGAAATGTCTGATACTAAATACAATGTCAGTCAAAATGTTTTTTCACTCACTTATCTTTGTTAACTGATTTATCAAAACCAGAATAACTTGGCCAATCAGTGCAAAAACATATAACATGCAACAAATCTGTAGACATTCAGGCCAACAATAGTGCAGACACAAATACTATACAATAAACAATGAACACAAAACAAAATCCACAACAAAACAATGATACAGTACAGAATGCTTGACCACAATAATGAGTTGTATTGATTTTCTGTATGGAGTTTCTGAAACAGCTCACTCCCAAAGTGAGTTTGGTCAGTGGAGATTTTGCTTCTTGTCCCTGATGTCCTGATGCTCCCAAATCATCTGGAGCACTAAAAACTTAAACAGCTGTCATGCTGCAGTCATGGTCGCCCTGATACATATAAGCAGCCAGGAACAACGCAAACTCGAATCAAATTACCAACCAGGATCAATGGAAAGACGTGTTTCTGTACAAAACCGAGTTTTCCAAAGTCTCAGCTGCCACTGCATTATGCTGCCTCTCGATCTGATGGTTCCCTCAGTGTAAAGCAGACCCTGCTCAGAGTCTCCAACAAAGACGCTCGTCTTACAGCGGACGAGTTAAAGTCCTCATTTTAACACAGTAACACTCTCTGTACACTTCTCTTCCTTTGAATTAGAATTACTGTCTCACTTCTGATAATTATTTAAGGTTCCCAGTGCTTCAGAAAACCATCAGCTTTTTCTGGTCTTTTAAAGTTTAAACTGTAGAATGAATATTGTCAATTCAAATGACAGATGAATTGGTTTATTTAAAAACAAGCAAGCAAATTAAAAAGGCAAAATTACCTTCATATTATTTTGCAAGTCGACTAATTTAACATGAATATCCTAAATAACACAGCATAATTAAATTCAGTGCTATTACATGTTTTAATAGTCACTTGTTGTCATGCCTACTTTCCTTAAATTGCATTTAAATAGCTCTGAAAACTCATTAAAAAATTTTTTTAACTATGGGGTGAAAAATAAAAAATATTCATACCCTGGCAGAAACCAATACACAAACAATTTTTTCCTTGCATCACCTCGTTCCTGATGCTTTATATAAAATAAAAGGTGCCATTTCTTTAATAGTAAATGCCTAATATATCCAGAGAGATTTAAGGCTTTAAGTGTTCTGGGGACTGAAAGGTGTATTCCTCAGTTAAATTTAACAATACAAACCTATTTGCCTTGGCACATGTCTTCTGTGGAAGTTGTTCTTTAATATATAACAGCTGTTACCTGTGTATATTTAATGTCATTCTATCTATGTTGCTTACAATATGGTTAACTTATTAGAAAGAATGGGATGTGTTTCAAACCTCGTTGTGAGAATTTGGCTGTGAGAAAGGCTAAGAACATTATGCTCTAGTTACTGAAACCACAAGGTATCAGTCATATGTCATATGCAGGAAGTTAACTGCAACCATATAACCATATATAGAATTATTAACCTTTAGAGATGAGGAACAAGGCATGAACAAGGCGTGTTCATGGCATGGACAAACTCCTCTTCACCTGGCTGCAGAGAATGGACCACTTTGATGTAGTGAAGCTCTTTCTAAAGTACAGGCATGATTTATCGTCACTGGCCAACATGGAGGGAGCAACATGCTCCAGCATCGCTGTAGCTAAGGGCAGTGTGACCGTCATCCCATAACTGCTCACATTTAGCCAGGGAGGTCTCCTCCGAATCAAAACAAGTTCAGTGGGCACAAGGGTCAATGGTTATTTAAAAAAATAAACTTGTCTTGGCAGGACATACAGCATATACACTATATACTATGCCATATGTATATCCTATTTGTGTCATTCCTCATTCGTACTGTACAGTTATGGTGAATGGTTGTAAAGTGGCAGACCACAGATTTAACACATAAAAACTGCATTATTTCAATAAACAGTTTGTAAAAGCTGCCTGCATTACATTGGCTCCAATGTTCATTGCAAACCGTCTCAGTTTATGCAGCAGATTCTCTGTTATGGCTTTTTTGAGGCCAGTCACGTGCATTTATATAAAGTCCTTAAGACGTTTATTTAGCATTTTTGGAAGGAGACTGAAAGTAGTATCAAGTGTATCTGTGTAACAGTCATAATGTGTTCAAGACAGATGTCTTGTTATTTTATCTATAACATGACATGCTGCATATTTGTCTTTTTAACTGTAAGAGATGTTGATGAGGGACTATCAAACTCCCATAACATAAACCATTATATAAAACATAAAATACAGTACCTCACCCCATCCCTGTTGCAGATTGTGCTGAAGTGTCTCGTTCTTTACATAACACGTAACAAGTGTATGTCTCCACAGGTTAACGGCTCATCTCCTCTGCACTTGGCTGCTTCAGGGGGTCACACAAAGGTTGTTATGGCTCTTTGGAGGCTGGGGCTTCAGCTACAGAGGAGAACTTTGTGAGATCATTAAATCTCAATATCTCAACACAGTATTTTAACACAGTCCAGATGCCCAAACAGCACTACAGCACAACGCAAACACACATATAACACATCTAAATAATACTATAGTGGCTTATACAGTGCTGCACTTGACCTTGCCAGTTATAAAACCGCAATATATTGGTGCTTGACTACAGGAGGGAATGACCTTACGTGTGTGTGTGTGTGTGTGTGTGTGTGTGTGTGTGTGTGTGTGTGTGTGTGTGTGTGTGTGTGTGTGTGTGTGTGTGTGTGTGTGTGTGTGTGTGGTAATACTGTAGATTCTGGTTCATTTTGACACATTCATTGAGAACTGAAAAATCAGAAGGTGTTGAATACAGATAGCAAATTAAATGCTTATTTACTTGCGTGTTACTTATTTTTATGCATTCATGCATGTGTGTAGACTGGATTAACAGCCATACAGGTAGCAGTCTGAACTTACCTGGAGTCCTGGCTGATGCTGAGGTAAAGGCTTGCCTAATAATTTGTATTACAAATGGTTTAATCTTTTTTAATGCAGTAAAATGTTGTTCTTAAAATGTTAGGTTTATTTTTTATGTTTATTATTTCTGTTCTACTTTTATTTTAACTGAAGGCAAATTGATACAGTAATACCTCAAGATAATTCGTTCTGTCACCTTGCTCATATCTCAAAACAATTTTCCCCATTTAAATTAATAGAAATCCCATTAATTCATTCCAGCTCGTGAAATTCCACTCCAGTTGTTTTATTTGTGTTTTGAATATGAAAAATGTACAGTACCTGTATTTATAAATGACAAATATTGTATAAAAACATACAGTAATAAAAGAGAATGTTAAAATAAATAAACTTGTTTTACTTTACAGAAGATGCACACGGAGGTTGAGGGTGGAGCAAACAGGCGGGGAAGTTAGGAGGAATTACACTTTTACTTTCGTACACTCTTAATTCCACTTTACACTTAAATGGAACTTAACTAAACTTCACTAAAATTAACGAACTTAACTGAAATTCTGAATTTAATTGTTACAAATTCTGTTTTCTTTACATTTGTAAAATTTGTATACAGTATCAAAGCACTCGTATCTTGAGGTATCACTGTATTTGAAAAAATATATTTTATTAAATAATTCCCTCAGGAATAATTAAAATAAAATCTTAATCATTATTAGCATTTATAAAATAATTATATTTTAAAACGATAAATTGATAGTAGTTGAATTTCTGTGTTCTACTGTGTATTGCAGAAAAAGCACCTAATTAGTTGCATGCAAATTACTTTGTGTTTTTCATCTCATGTGAAATCATTAACACTATGTATGTGTGTTCCAGTGTTTTACTCTACTGCACCTGGCAGCTCAAAGTGGTCACACAGCTGTGTCGGGCTGCTGCTCAGCAAATCCAGTTCTCTATCCAATTCCTTGCATCAGCAGGGATGCACTTGCCTTCACCTTGCATCTGCCCATGGACACACTGCAACAGTGAAGGTCCTGTTGTGCCAAGGTGCTGACATTCACCACACAGATAAGATGAGAAGGTACCATATACTGTACATATATATACGTAGTTGGATATGAGCACTTGAACCTCTCATATACTCATATACTTTTACTGTGTGAGCACTGTGCATAGTTTTAATCTATGTGTGCTGTTAAAATCAAAATGAATCATGATGATTAATGATTTTAAGAATATACACAGGAGACACATGCATGGGATTAGTTGAAAGGATCTGTTTGATGCTTGTAATTCATACTTCAAGGTTCTGAATTAAAAAGAATTTTTGCATATGCATTTCACACTTTACATTTTAATCTCAGTATTTGATCAGATATGTTCAGGCATACTATGTAGATCAATAGTGGAGTAAATTTTGTAACCTTTTTGCCAGCTGATGAGCATAGGGTTAAGTAACAAAGCAGCATGTACAGTATGTCTAACCTGTCCATTGTCCCAGAAAGGCATTACACAGCTAAAACTCATTGGCTGGTGGTGGAGCAGTCCCTGGTTGAGAATGGTGCATCAGTGTAGGCTGAGTGTCACACTGGCCACACATCAGTAAATTATGCTGCCAAGGAGAACCACCGGCAGCTTCCTTCTCCGGCGACCAGGCAACAATACACTAAAGCTGCTGGATAACAAGAAGGTCCTTTACACACTGTCTCTGATCTTTATGTTTTATATTCTCTGCCATCTCCAGTTCAATTACTGAGATTTTAAAATCAGGCTTTTCTGTAGACTTTCATACTCATTTATATGTGAATAGAGTTTTTTAGACTGGATACACTAGAGGGCAGTGTTTCACAATACACGGCATATACAGTACCTACATTATATTTAGTCAAGTTTTCATTTCTTGCCCTGTCAACATAAAACAGTAAAAAACTCAGCATACACAAGTTTACACATATTGCTTTCTAAATTATATGATGTTTCATGTTTCAGTTTGTGTTTGATCTGATGTTATACTGTATACAAAATGCTAATATTACCTTGAAAGAGCTGGTGCTATATTCAGCAGCTCCTCCGGCTACAACTGTGCATCTGTCCCAGGCCCTAAGCTTTGCCTGTCTAAGGGAGGAGGCACACTTTGTTGACCTGCAGGCTGCTGCACACCACTGTGAGATCATAGCCTCCGACCTCTTAAAACTGGCCTCCATTGCTGAAGGTCTGGATGTTAAAGCGATACTCGGGGCAGTTGACCACTGGGGAACCTTAATCTTGGTCCATCTGAGTGAAGGGAAGCAAAAACATCTCTGCAACTCACCATCTGTGTGGATTGTCTCTAGTGTTGGTCCCGTGTTCATGTGGGTTTCTTTCAGGTTCTCCAGTTTCTTCTCACCTCCCAAAAATATGCCAGTCGGTGACTCAGCTATGCTCAATTGCCCCTAGTTCGATGTGTGCTTGTGTGTGCATGGTGCCCAATGATAAACTGGCACTCTTCACCCAGTGTTCCCAGGATAGGCTCTGGTATTAAAATACAGTAGGTGTTTCAAAAACTGTTTGCTTTTATTTTTTGATGCTATTTTTTTAGAATACAGTTGATGGCTGAAGAAACCCTCAGTAGTATGATATAACTCACATGTAGGAATTCCAAAAGTATTTTTGTTTTGTTTAGGATGTGTGTAACTAGAAGGTAAGGTGTTTGACTGGTCTATCATTACTATGTGGCTTTTGTGCAGAAACAAAATGAAAGACAGCAACTTTTATCAACTTTTATTATGTTCTCACTGAACACAAACCACTCCCACTGCCAGACATAGCACTGATTTATTCAAAGGCTTATAAAAGTAACATTAGTAAAACATTGTATTACTGGCTGATTGTTTTAAGTACACTGCATCAGGAAAATGAATAACTAAGGTTAAATCTTAAAAAAAAATCTATTCAAATTCCTGTAACAATATTATTTTTGGCTAAGAATTTGTCATATAATGCCTTTTTCAAAGCTGTTTCAAGGGGGGCATGGTGACTTATTGGTTAGCACGTTCGCGTCACACCTCCAGGGTTGGGGGTTCGATTCCTGCCTCCACCTTGTGTGTGTGGAGTTTACATGTGCCTCGGGGGTTTCCTCCGGGTACTCCGGTTTCCTCTCCCGGTCCAAAGACATGCATGGTAGGTTGATTGACATCTCTGGAAAATTGTCCGTTGTGTGTGTGTGTGTGTGTGTGTGTGTGTGTGAATGAGAGTGTGTGTGTGCCCTGCGATGGGTTGGCACTCCGTCCAGGGTGTATCTTGCCTCGATGCCCGATGATGCCTGAGATAGGCACAGGCTCCCCGTGACCCGAGAAGTTCGGATAAGCGGTAGAAAATGAATGAACGAATGAATGATTGAAAAAGCTGTTTCAAACTCTATGGACAATAATCCACAGTATCTTAAAATGTATCACACTTATTCAATCTTTTCCTGTCCTGTTCGTCTGCCATCTCTTTTTTTTTTTTTTTTTTTTTTTTTTGGTTATGCGAGATGGAGTGAGATAAAACAGGTGTCTGCAAGTGTACTAAATCCTGCCTTAAGATATAAGATTTCCTGTGGTGTTATCCATTCTCTTAGGCCCCTACACAGGACATGCTTTCTGATGAAAGCTGAATGAAAACACAATGTTCTCAGCTCCTTCAGTGATTAATGACACAAATGTTAAAACAGTTCATAAGTAACCAGTTCAGGCACTCTGTGGAATATAACTCTGGACAGGGAGGTGAGCGTTGGTGTAAACATTGATAATAAACTGCATTTTTTACTTTTATGAGAAATAGAGTTCTTACCGTAATCGCCCTTTTTAAACTGCAAAGTAAGTGCAAAATACTTCAAACCACTTTTCCTTTTGGATATTAAATGATGCCTGTTTAAATAAAGCGAATCTTTAATGTGTTCTGTTTGCATTTTTTTAATTTTACAGCTGTGACTTAAGGCATTTATGTATTTTGCTTCTGTTTTAAAACTGTTTGGCATTTATCAGCACAAACTCACTCTCACTCTGGTTTGTTGCATGAGTGCAATATTAACCAGGTTCCTAAAACATTAGCCACGTATCAAGCCGAGAGTAGTTTACAGGCCTTAAAGGTTACATCCCTGACACAGGGGACGTACACAAGGAAGATCCATCAATCCAAGCAGTATTAGAATGGACATGCTTTAAGACTGTCAAAGAGTTTTTCAGCATTTCCATGAGTATGTTAGAGTTCACAAACGACATGAGAAGACGTTTACGTTTTACTTCTCATGGGTACGTAATACTGATTCTTCAGGATAACACTATCATTTTAAAGTAACATGACTTCAGGCAATTTCTGTTTCTTTTAACATCAAAATCTTTGGCATCTGTGGCACTTGTGGTCAAAACCACAAACGTCCTCACTTCTTATGTTATTATTATCTATTATTCTTTTCCTTATCCTAAATCGTCTTATAAAAACCTTTCCGAAGATGGTGGATGTCTACTTGAATACCAATAAGCCTAACACTTCAGACCCATCACCTACACCTCCATTTACCTGCTCATTTTCTACTATACCCTGAAATAGCAACAGATAGAGCCAAGAATCTGCAGAAATCTAGTTGGAGATACTGAACCAGATGTTCTGCTTTTTTCTTTCAGAGCTACTATGAAGAACAGCAGAGTAAATAATAGAGATTTTATCCTGTGAGTCGTTTTATTTTTTAGTTTGTAACCCTTCATTTCCAGTTTTCATTCTTCTCACGAATCCACAGCTGCGTTCCTGCTGTTGGCAAACAGATTCATTTACCAGCTTCAGCTCCAGTCACAATATTTTGCTCACCACATTTCATATTTATTTTAACTGCACTATACTAAAGCACTGGTGCCACCTCTTTCAACCCTTACAGTCAGTTGTCCAGCTTGAGATATGAGTAGCTATATATATTGTAGTGGGAGGTGTTTGTGGTCCCAAGGCCAATTCATGACCTGTCAAGCGCATATTGGATCCTTGGTTAAAATTGGATTGTCATCATCCGCAACCAGGAAGTCTGTCCCATAATCTATCCTAGACAGTTCGATCCAGGGACTCGTTTATCAAGTAATTATTTTTTTGCCAAACTGGATCTCTCACATTGTTGTAAAGTATCTCGTATTTCATGTGTTTTAGATGATCCATTTTGTCTTACTCATTTGAATTCATTCACACTCTTAAGCAGCCTTTAATGAATATCAAATCTACTTCTGAATATTTCCAAGGTTTTCTCTCAATATAATGCAAGTATGAATGTTACCTCATTGCTTCTTTCTAATTAAGACCATGGTGTTAACAAACTTTCTGTTAGCATAGCTAAGCGTGTGCAAGAAAGTGAATGTTACAATACATGTCACAATACATTTTTTTTAAAAGGAGCTTAAAAAGCCAGAGCTGAAATATACTGGCTTTCTGGGCTCTGTCACAGTGACACATGTTTAGAACGTGAGGGCCAAAAGGTCTAATCCAACACGAGTCAACTTTATAGTCATAGCAACAAGACTGGAAGTGGTAGAATTACTGTGTGTTTGACAAATCCTGTCAGTTTTATACAAGGCATTTGTATACTTTCGGTGGCGTGAACTGAGCTTACAGCACCCAACGTATGGGGTGTCATGGTAAAAAGCCCTTAAACTTTTCACAAGGACGAGTGAAGATGAAGACAAGCAGGATGCAAGACCACCCTGATCCTGTTTGGGCCAATCACTCTCTTGCTCTCCATGTGTGTCTCACCAGAGTGGTGAAACATGACCTTTCAAAACAACAGCCACGCTTAAGCCCTGTAACGAAAAACAGGGAAGAGAGAATTATTTTGGATCATGTCTCCAATTCTGTCTCAACACTGCATCTGGGAGGTTGAAAGCAGCGATTTATAGAAGCAAAAGTGTAAAATTTATGCACCTCATGATACTTTTGACTCTAAATTTTCTATGTCGGTATAAATGAATCTTCCATTACAGATTAAGTTTTGTGAAAATCTGTGAGAACAGACTACAACCAAATGAAGTGTCTAATCCTTATGGTGTAATAAAAAAGAGAACAAAAAAAAATTACTACCTGAGCAGATGGGACTGTTCAACTGATGGGAGAATTTATATATAAAGAAAAAAAGCAGCTAAGATATTGCAATTAACAATATTTAACATACTTTACATAAAGTATGTTTATGTGTGTGTGTGTGGTAGCCTATTGGTTAAGGTGTTGGGCTACCAATCGGAAGGTTGTAAGTTCAATTCCAGGTCCACCAAGCTGCCACTGCTGGGCCCCTGAGCAAGGCCCTTAACCCACAATTGCTCAGTTGTGTAAATAAAAATATGTCATTCTGGATAAGGACTTAGTCTGCTAAATGCCAAAAATGTTAGTAAAGTGCAGTTGTGTCTGTAAAGTGAGTGTGCTAGTGCAGATGGGTCTAGCGTTCAGTGAAAAGAATTATTAGTGGTCAGCTCGTGCATGGCTCTGGGGTAAAAACTGTACATAAGTCTTGTTTGTCTGTCTGCGCTTGAAGTGATGGACCTGACGCTATGTGCCAAAGGTCAAACAGGTGATGTCCAGGGTGGGTTAAGTCTGTCAGTATATTAGTTTGGACTGCTGTGATGGCGAGAGCTGAAAAAATCTTTTAGGGAGTTTAGCAGGCAGCCTACTATATTTTGTGAACTGGTGATGACCCTCTGAATGACTTTTCTTTCCACTAAGCAGCTGGCGTCCCATACCCTGATACAGTACATCAGATCACTCTCAATGGAGCACACAGTAGATTCCCCTGTAAGTTGTTTTCCCTGAGAATCTACAGAACCTTTCTTATCACTTCTCTTAGAGGCTTTCCTCCTCTTGTCTCTTATCATAAGAAGGAATAAAAGGGGGAAAATGCAGCATGTCGTGTTAATGTGAAGGCAGAAAGCATACAGTTCTCCATCCAGACAGCACAAAACTTACTGACTGTTCCAAAGCTCTCAAACTAGAGACTTCTTCCATATATGCTCAATAAACTTCTTCCAGTAAAACATTTATTTATTATTGAGCTTAGATTATTTGTGTTGTCCACCATACATGTTTTTGTAAGTTGTAGCTATAAAAATTATAATATATTACAGTGAGAGCCTTAAAATAAAAAGATTTAAATTACAGTCAGAGCCACTGTTATAGAACAACTTCTGACCTATCAGAATCAAGCCTGTGATGTTGTGTTGTACAGTAAAATAGAATTAATTTTTCAATCCTGTGAAGCCACTTTCAGTAACCCTTTTTTTTCTAACTGCAAATGGCAAGATCGTGTTCATGTTTGAAACCAGAGCTTAAACGTTTGTTTATAATTTGGATTAAAGAGCACAAGGATTTAGCACAAGGTTAAAAAGCGGCATTATTTGAAAACGCCACATCGTTTGATCGTTCTTGTTTAGATGAAATTTCTGTTATACCCCTAAAAGGCATTATCATACACTTTACTGTGCAAAGAAGTTTGATCCCTTGATAAACAAGCTGTGATGTCAGAGCAGGAGAAAATTTGGGAGAACTTTCTACACAGTCAGAGCTCAGGGGGAAAGGAACGAGTGAAGACAGAGAGAGAGAGAGAGAGCAAGACCCCAATCGCTGCACACTTTCTGACATGGTGAAAGGCTCGATAAGAGACATCAGGGCTTAGATTCTTAGCAACAAAAGACCAGCAGTGAAAAACAGAGAAAGCTGATTTTTTACTAGTGTTGTGATTGAAAGACACAAGGTGATTTTTAAGGGAAAGTGGGAGGTCGGCAGGTCTGGACCGGTTTGGATTTTCTTCTCCAGCACATGGTGTGTATGCATGGGGTCTGAGATACTATGACTTTTTTTAATAAGAGAGCCTCAGTGACTGACCGACTTGATTTGAAAAAAGAAATAAAAATCTAAAAAATAAAATCCACTTTGGAGACCAACTGGACCACGAGCCAAATGGTGAGTCTCTGTTCACAAACTCTTCATCATTGCACATTTCATACCTCGTATTTTAGAGTGTAAAGTGTTCAATATTAGTTGTGGTATTGGTTTAAGTGTGCTGAGTATCAATGTACAAATGGTCCAATCTCTACCTTTGAGAGCAAGCGATCTATGGAAGAATAGAGTAGAAAATATCAAGGAATGTTGCAAAACTAAATAAATACACACTGTACTGACGAGGATAATTTTAAACATGCTTTCCCCAGAGAACAATAAATTCAAAATAGATGAATTCTCTATGGTTCTGTTTTAAGACTGACATTTCAGTCAGACGTAAAAGCAGCTAAACAGAGCATGAAGTCCGTATGGGAAAAAAAAACAGTCAAAGCCCTTTTTATTTTGAAAATGGTTGCAAATGTTAATTCTGATTATTCTTTTCTTATCTAACTCTTTTGTTGTTGATCTTTCCCCTGCAAATGCATGATTCTGCAAAGCTCTAAGTCTCCTTTTCATCTACAGAATCATAAAGTAAGCTACTGTCAAGGAAACCGGATAAGATAAAGAAACTTGTCAAGAATAAACGTTCCTAAAATACGGCTACTATTTTATTTATTGCTTCAGTACCCTTAGATTTGAGAGACATATGCACAAAACATAAAACAAAAATAAGTATAAAACGAAAATAATTAGCTTATAAATAAAAAAAGCCTGCAATCACATATTTTGTCTTCATATCTCATTTTTACAGCCAGTCATGGAGACACTCCTCAGAGAGTTTTTTAACATCACTCCTGATCCTGCGGTCAACATCTCTCACCGCCACTGGGGGGTGCCTTACTTGAAGAGATTAGCGCATCTGGACGAGGCACTTTATGAGGATTTTTATGGTCTGTGGGTCACCCTCATGGTGGTCAACAGCATCATGTTCTTGGTGGGGCTCGTGCTAAACAGCTTGGCTCTCTACGTTTTTTGTGTGGGGACAAAATCACGCACCGCGCCCCTCATCTACACCATTAACTTAGCCGTAGCTGACCTCCTGGTAGCGCTCTCTCTGCCGGCGAGGATTGCTCTGTATTACAGCGGGGGTGGTTGTGTGGCCTGTTCATATGTGCACACGTTTAGCTATTTTGTTAACATGTACTGCAGCATCTTGTTCCTCACCAGCATCTGCGTGGACCGTTACATGGCAGTGGTTTGGGCTGCAGGCACAGCAGACCGCTGCAGAAGCCCTGCTGTAGCTAAAGGTGTTAGTGCAGGGATTTGGATCTTCTCTGTGGTCGTCACCTATTCATTCCAGACCACAGCTTTGGAATTTGGTGGATCATCTTGCTGCCACCTGCCTGTGCTGTTTGCTGTCACTGTGCTGGAGTTTGTGATCCCCCTGCTGGTCATCATGACTTTTACAGCTCGAGTTGCCTGCGCTCTTGCCAACGACCGTCTTATGGCACAAAGCCGAGGTCGAAGGTCAAGAGCTGTGCGTCTCTTACTGGCTGTGCTTATCGTCTTCGTCATCTGCTTCACGCCCTTCCATGTGCGCGAGGCCCTTGTGTATTTCCGCCTAGGAGGTGGCAGAGAACAGCATGTGGTTGCCTATCACACCACTGTGACCCTCAGTAGCCTAAACAGCTGCCTAGACCCTGTGGTCTACTGTTTTGTACCTGATAACTTTCGCTCTGCCCTGCGCCGTGCTTACAGGAGGAGGGAGCCTCAGAATTCCAGTGGAGCACAGGTGACTACCCCTCGGCAAAACTCCAAAGGGTCCAGCACCACCGTGGCTGTTGTTTACAGCATAGCCGGGCTTACATTTAGTCCCTGCACCCTGCCTCCGGCTGAGCTGCCTGCATGACAGAAAAAAGGTAGAAGAGAAAGAACAGGGGAGAAAGAACAGGCCAAAAAATATTTCTCTAATATACAATAAAACTGTCTCAGAAGTTGAACCTTGGATCATCTCTCACTCTTTAATGGACAAGAACTAAGGATCAGAACCCACTTTACCATTAAGAAAGTGAGAAGATTTATAATTACACAGGACTGTAACCCCGTATAGCTGTGTGTATAATTCAGTCAAAAAAATAAGTGTCCAGATTTAAGCGACCATCAAAGAAAACTCCACGTCTCTGACTGAGTGACTTATCACTGCTAACACACATACATTATTATATTGTTTAATATTGGGTTAATGTGTGCAGGTTCCACCTCAACATGCAACTGGTTTGTTCTTTTTTACTCATTGTTAATGCATGCTCTTATGATTTAATGTCCTTCTCGCTTAGCCAAGTCAGAATATTTATTCATTGTTCTAATTCTGTGCTATCTGGCTCAACAATCCATGGAAAACTGCATGCTTTTCCAAATATATTATGGAAGAATTGACCTGAATGGTTACAATGTGGAAATAAAAACACTTTGCCCAAAGATAACTACAAGGGGGAATACAGAGGTGCTGATATCTTTGGTTTAGCCATAACATTTTTTTAGAATTCAAGTGTGTAAAAGTATAGAGTAAAATACGCTGTTTATCAGATGTGCGGTTTGTCGTTTATCGTGTTGGTATGAAGCTGCCTCATTTATCAAAATACACTAAGGGTTTTGTAAAATTCTGTTTTTTCTCTATGCTTGCTAGGATTTTCTGGTTAGCAAGATTGGCATCTTCAATACTTTAGCATTAGCATTAGTGCTATAAAGAGTTCACACTGCTATAAGGAAACTGTAAAAAAAAAAAAAAAGTAGATTGCACTCCTGCATAGCTTTTGTCACCTGCTAAACAAAACATAGCTAGACAATTGTGGGCACCAATAAACCCATGTATACACATATATACACACATAAGATGTTCAGTTCAGGTATCTTAAAGGAAGTACTGTATATGTAACCCTTGACAGCCCATAGCAAATGAAAATATATTAAAGAAATGTATCTAAATATAATCTTATCATGAGCTTATACACAAGGTGTCTCAAAAGTCTCCATCCATTGAGAGAGTTAATACATTTTAACAAAAACTTATTCCTACATGATAGCCATTTCTTTGTAAACACAAACATAGTCGTATCTCCCAGTTTGGCGTCAAGTGTGAGTTTCTCGCCGTGTTTCTTGTTAAAGACCATAAAACATCTTCCTGATCCAGCCGTGAGAATTATTTTGATACGTTCTTTTGTCAAAGGAATCCTTAAGTTTATTCAGAAAAAAATTAATAAATTCAAGCCAATTTTACTTATTTTGACAAGCTTCAGTGTTCTTAGTCAAGATACTTTTACTTACTAAGATATAATTTTTGACATGATGCACTTGCCCTTGCATTAACCTTCAAGTGTCTATACTTATCTATATTTCTTGGAATAGATTGCTATTTGGATTTTGCCGTCAAATATTAGATGTTCAGTTAAACTCATTAGTTTCTATTAGATGATGTACTTGACATCTCCGAATGTGAATGTTTAAGGCAAAGACCTACAGTATATCTTACATTGAATTCATTTCTTTTCTGCGTCAGTTGATTTAATGGACCAGGCAGTTCGTGTGTTTATTTCTGTAAAGGGTGACGACGGAAAAATCAAACCTCTCAACATTCTCCAGCATGCTTTTAGTCCAAGCTATTTCCTGACCTATTCTCAATGGACCTGGCACAAAAACATTTAAATCCCCAATGTAATTTGTTTTAAATTATTGTCCCATTATAGCTAATAGAGAACAGCCTGCCACCCACTGAACTGTTTGGATTCTCTTTAACTTATTCAGCAGATTCAATAGAAAAACCATTAAACTTCAGGCTTCAATGGCACACATTAGACCTCACAGCAATAATTTAATCACATAATGCTGACATGCTTCCACATTCATTTTCTCTGTAATTGAGATTCTCAGTATTGCGAAAATGCATTGCATTTATTAACAAAACAATTTTCCATATATGCAAATGTGCTGCTAATGAAATATTATACTTGTTACAGCGTTGTCATTTAACTTATTCTCCGCAAGAGGGCAGTGCAATATAACCTCTGATATAAATTAACCATAACATTATATAAGGACTTAAAACGGTGTTACATTAAGGGACAAAACATACAGAGTCAGTATTAAAGGCTGCAGAGTCCATAATAAAATATATAGTTGATTCTTGGTGGGCTTGTTAGTCTGTTAAAGGACACTCTTTTCACATGGTATGGCTCAACTGATAAGTATTAAAACTTCATAACGTGTAACAGGCTATATGAGGACAAGGTGGATAACATTTCACTGCCATAGGTTTTGGTTTCACTTAGTGAAGCATCACTGCAGTTTAATAACAAGTTCCTTCTGATTGTTCACCATTATCATACAGAGATGCACTTGAATCCTAATGGCTTTGGTTGCTTCCAGAATGACTCCACCCCATCCACAGCATATAATGGTCACTGAATGGGTTGATGAAGATGAAATTGAAGTAAGTTATGCTATGGCCTTCACAGTCATCACATCTCAGCTCTGTTGAAAACCTATGATAGATTTTGGAGTGATGTTCAAGTGATTGTTTTCCTCACCACCATCATCACAACACAAACTGTGGGAAAATGCTTTGGAGGTACAGTGATCATCCTGTTCCAGTATAACACCAGATACTTGTAAAGTCAGAGCCAACGGAGCATGAATGCTGTGCTGGCTGCTTTTGGTGGCCCGACACTTTACTTTACTACTTTATGTTATTTTGCCATGTTACTTGTCTGTGTTTACAGACGTTGTGTACAGGGACATGATAGTTCACTGCCATGCAGTTGATCCAGGCATGTTTGAGTGGTTTGGTTAATGTGTTAAGAAGTTTGTTACAGGATATGAAAGCTTCACTTGAATATACTCTCACCAGCTTCAGACACAGTTTGAGTTATGCAAACAGTTTCCTTCTATGTCGAATCAGAGCCGTTTGACAAAGGCGGCGGCTGTGTGAATAAGACTCACTTTTCTTAGGACACACTCTAACGCTCTCAGCATCTACACAAATAGACATACACACACACAAACACACTTTTCCCCACAGACATTGTTTCTTAATACCTAGTAATAGTGGTAATAGTAGTCATAGTAGTAGTAATAGTTGCAGTAGTAGTAGTCAGGTCTTACAATGTCTGCTTTTTATTTATATCATAATAACAGTCAGAAGTGGAAAGTTTTTCAACACAAATATCTTGACAACTTTCCAGATCGTTCATCACGTGCTGTTTATTCTGCTCACGGCTACATACGCATAGTCCACTCAGCTCACTGCTGAGAAAGAGAACTAAAGAAACAATGATGCACTTCTGATCTCCAAATCTATTGTGGATACGGTGGATTTGAACTGCTGCTTTAGTTATAAAGACTGTCCTATGCTTGTCCCATTATTCACATCCATATCTGCTTATACTGAATATCGTTGCAATATGCAGTTCTGTCGGCCTTTTGGAAGACAGCTGCAATAATATAGAAACTATTTGGTGTTATTTAGAAGAGTCTGTTTGAGTCTGGTTTGTCTCAAAGATTCTTCACAGTCAGGCCGCTTTCTAAAAATGTCTACAGTTAAATATTCGATATAAATAAAATGTAATAGAATTAAACACTTTACTATCCCACTATACTACTATACTATATAGTAGAGACAATTTACACTATATGGGCAAAAATACATGAACAGGTCTCTCATATCTAAACTTTTTCTTTTGATACAGAGAGCTAGAAGATTGTCTGGAATAACTTTTTATGCTGTAACATTATGATTGAATGAAAAACATTGTGACAAACTGGAACACTAACTGCATACCAGACCTCTACGTCAAACTCACTTATGTCTAGTTCAGGCATGAAACTCTACCTTCGTGCTAATTGGTTCTCTAGATGTTCTATAGACTTTTCCCTGTCTATGTAACCCTTTTTATCCCAACTGAACTCCCTTAATCAGCCTCAGCATGAATCTGGAGATTTTCCTTCGTTATCTCTGTCTTCCCAGCACCTCCTGTTTAGATCTGCTTCAGGTAAGGTTCCTCCTGCCTTATCTTACAGCAGCATGTTCCTCATATCTCTGTGAATGTTCAGGTTTAAGTCTCTGCACTCACCCAGCAGCAGCAAAAGCACCAGCACCAATATCAAACCTACATTTCCTTTCCATCAATAAAAGCTCTTTACTCCGAGAGCTGTCATGAGTGAAATTCTGTTGTGGCTGAAGTCTTCCCAGAAGAGTAGAAGTTGTTATCGCAGAAAAAGTGTCTCACGCGTTTGGACTCGGATGCTCAACAAGCACAATTTACAGTAGATGCAGTATTGTCAGATGTACGTTTGACAATATAGTGTACCTATAACACACTCCACCACTCGTTTTTGGTGTGAATAAATCATAGAATACTATGAAAGATGTTTGCTTACGTGTAACAGAACTGATATTGCTCACTTATGTTTTTAGTAATTGCTCAGTGACACTACTGATGAAAAATCCCAACTTCCTTCTGTGGTGCAGATTTCTTGGATTTGAAAACCAGAAACAACCACCATGATGTAATGATGGGAAATGTCGCATAAAGGAAAAAACAGCAAAGAAAGAGGAAATATAACAAAGTAGTCTAGGCACTTATTCTGTTGCAAACATGATATAAGATCAGCAACTGGAAGGAAGTTTCAAGCTGAATTATCAACAATGTAAAGACAATGCCCAGTCTGTGGGATTATTAGACTTGGGTGCTTACCAGACCTCTGACCTGTGTGTATATGCCCTGGGAACAAGAAGTTTGGTGTAATATTTTGATGGCCATAGGGAAAATAACACAAAATGAGTCAAAGGCTCCTGGGTACGAGTTTCCTGGTTTAATACACACGTAAAAATAACAAACAGTGGGAAATCTTTTAGAAGGCTTCCTGCTGCCCGGTATCATGGTGCTAAATGCTATCATGCGATCTCCAGCTATGAGCATCTGTGTGTCAAGATGACTGAGTGCACAATAAACTGCTGCATACATAAATACTGTGTGTTTTTCTATCACTGTAGAGAGGTGGACAGGGAGTAAGGTCTCAGTGTAAATGCTTGCCAAGGTTGTTTCAGAAATTGTCCACTTTGCAGATACAGTTGCCAGTTTTTACATCCTTAACACACTTTTTTTTAATGAAAAAATAATAACTTGTTATTTTCTTAACAATTGTGTAATAAAGTGTGAAATCCTAAACTGAGCTTCCTACAGGTGCCATAATACTGCGCAATAGGCATTTCATTCATATAATCAGGATGTAAAAGCACAAGGGAGAAATCAAAAGTCTATGAGTATTTCAGTGCTTAAAGAGTGATGGAGGGGCCAAAAGGACGCAAGGCCATGGGAGGCCAGAGCCAAAACAAGACTGTGTAGAGCAGGGGTTACTGGGATCTTCCCCCAGCCGCAGCTTACAGAAAGGCCGGTCAGGAAGCCATTGTGTTGATATAGTGTAGAAAGGAGAAACATGGAGTGCCGTGGCTGGCCTCTGCCCTGGCCTGGCTCCAGACTGCTATTGTTCCTCTGTGTGAAGTGCTCCATTATCTAAAGGGTCTATTTCACCTCACTCACTTTCACACCCGGTGGAACAGTGCACGACGTTTGGGGTGGGGGGGCTGGTCAGTCTGAAAGATTGGACCGTGCTGACCAAACACAGTTCCCTTACGAAAAGTCATATACAGTTTGCACGCAATCGTAAAATTTTCCCATGTGATTATTTTAGCAAAACAATGTCAACGTGCATTTTACCTGAAATTGCACATGTATGACGGAAAAAAGTACTGGTGTGAATTCTGCCTCTTTTCATTGAGTCAGATCATTTGACTCGGTTGTATGATCAAAGCTAGCCTCCCAAATGACTCACTGCCATTTTTTTAAACTCATATGCTATCCTAGACTAAACTTTGAATTTAATTAAATAATGTTTATATCATATCGCACATTATGCTCTACATTATGTAAGGATTGAAAAAAATGGGGGGTGTACTAATATAAGAAGATATTAGGGTTTTGATGATTTGTTTTTATTTTCTATTCACTATCCATTTATAGGTGCATTTAATGTTGTGAAATGCACACAAACCCCAATTATTTCCTTTAATCACTTCTCTTATAACAGCTATGAACACTCATTAAGCTCTTTTTAACTCTCTCAAACAATGAAAAGTGAAAAGTCCTAAAAACTATCCAGTGGAAGAAAACTTAAAGGAACAGCTTTACTTTATTGAATGTGACACTGCAGAAAAAAATCCTTTCCAAAAATGACTGTATAACTACACAGAGCTACTGTTGCACAGATTGACTATGGTGTAACTGAGTATTCTGGCTTATTCAGAATATTTTAGGCATTTAATGAAATATCTGCTCACCCATAAAATGTTTATGATTGTATTTAGGCACTCTGAAATTGTCTGTGTGAGGATGTAAGCATCCCTGTGCATGTAAATGTATAAAATTTGAGTGTTGTGTCTGCACTTTGTTAAGACTAATTCTTTCACTTTTGTTCACACTGATAATTGCCTCCTCTAATAAATGGTCTGTGTAGAGTCATTTCAATATGCCGCTGTGCAGCTCATCTTTCCTGTCACACTGCTTCCTCACACACGCAGCTGGGAGTCCAACACACATCTCACCATTCACAATAATAAACAGCTCAGATAGAATTTGAATTAATTACACTGATAGAGCAACAGCAATGCCTACATTTATTTAATAATAATTTAAGAAGAAAAAATGGCTCATGTGTGGTGGTTTGGGGCTCAATGTGTGATCACATTGGACATCCCTGTGTCTGAGAACAGCTAAAAATAATCATAAACAGAAATATACTGTACTTTGAGATATTTATGTAAAAAAAAAAAAAGGAAATCTATTTTAGCAAAAAAAAATTTATTCCCTAGAGAAATGGATATTAATATAATTTAGTTTTATTCATATTGCACGTTTAACAATGGATGCCTTCACAGAGCAGCTTGACAAAATAAAAATGTATTTAAATGTATAAATGTATCCCTAATAAGCACATCGGAGGTGAGTGTGGAGAGGAGAAAGACTTCCTAATATGATTGGAAACTTGACAGAAATCCTACTTTTAATAAGAACCCATCTTCATCTGGGAGATATCAGATAGTGTGAGTATAAATTTCCTTTCTATAACTGTGTACTATATAGTCAATAAGTACAATTGTATAATCATCTTGGTGAAGTTATCAACCGTTCAGTGATGAAGAATTGAGTGCAAAACTGTTTTTGGCAAATGAAGGTGTTTAAGTGGTGAATATAAGCCTAGTCATTTCAGTGGTGTTTAGATAAAAGCTGAGAAATTGCCTGTGAAGCTCCTGTACCATCACATTCGCAAAACAGAGAGAGCAATTTTACAATTTGTACAAATGTCAATAATGTTTTAATTCTTTAGTAACCATGAAAATGAAAAGTCTTTGTTAAAGACTTTAGCTAAAGGAATAGATCTCACTGAATTCATCAGCAGTTATTTTCCCTCCAGTGTGAACAAAAATCAATGGAATGAAGAGACAAGGATGAGTTTGCCTTTAAATGCCACAAATGATTTTTACCTGTTGATAAGGCTTGATGTGGATGATGCTAATAATCAAAGTGGTCACTGATTTCCAATTGCAAACTTTATTTATTTGTTTGTTTGTTTGTTTGTTTATAAACTATATATTTATTTCTTTATACATTTTACAATGCTGTTTTCCATTAAGGTTATGAATGTAGAGGTTGTGTGTCTTTCACTAGAATTATAATGAAACCTTTTGATGTCATTTGCTTTTTCCCTTCTGGAGGTAACCAGATTTAAAATGCTATAACTTATAATACATTTGAGATAAGTGCAAATAAAGCCCTATTTGGAGCGAATTAGATTTACATCTAATAGGCCAGAGTATCTCTGGGATTCATGTTAGTCATTTTTACTGGCTGTTCATGCACACATCTTAAGTCATATTATACCTGCTTCAAAATGTCCAGGAGAAATAACCCCAGATAATATAATACATCCTGTGAGAACATCTGTGCAATTTTACTTCAGTATAACGGCACTTAGTACTGACAAGGGTTTTAGGTAAATTATTGAGCTCCTAACACAAGTACAAATATTTGAGCATTTTATAGGCAGGGACGTTATTTAATCGTATGCTAAATTCCATGGACCTCCTTCCCTCAGTTTGGACTTTTTCCATGAACACTATGTCTGAAGAGATAGAGAATCACAGACCCCCTGGCGACGCTTCATGGACCCCAGGTGAGACCCTACTTTGAATACCACTAGTATAAAGAGTGCGTAATGGATAACATATCAAGTCATGTCAAGTGACATAACATGACTTATTGCTTTATACATATACAGATGTTACAGTGTGCCATGAAATGAAACCTCATCCAAGCTCATGAAACATCACAGATCTATACCCTATATTTATGTACCATAAAGGATACATAAAGTGCACCTGTGCATATCTTATTACAAATATCTAGAATTAGAATTAGAATGAATTAGAATTAGGTCGAATGTATAAAAACAAACCATCTCTATTAAATAAATGTCAATTATAAAGCACTAATAGTGGTAACTACTAAAAAAACAACAACATTGAGACTGCGTCTGGTCTACACCTTTAAGCTTAAACCCCGCCCCTTATGCAAATCTGTTTAGTTGCGTCAGCGGAAGCGGTACATTTATTTCCGTCTGATATTCCCTTTAAAGGCGTATTTAAAGTGGCTTTCTGCAAGACGTCTAAGACTAAGAGGATCCTTCCAGTGCACCACAACAGAAATCAACGCACAAGCTGAGACTGTTGTAAAGACGGATTGTAAAGGATTTGCTCACTACAGGGGATTGTGTACAGATACACAGGTTTCTGGGTGAGTGTTTTATTATGGGTGTGTGTTGGTTTATTATAAGGGTCAGCATCTCTCCTGTTCTAGAGATCATACATAGGGGTTATTCATCGTGTCAGTGTTTCTGAGCACATTGTAGTAGCATGTGATCATGAGTGAAGTTGTAGATGATCACTGAGAGATGTACAGTGATCTGTCACAGCAATGTTAATGTTTCAGCAACAGGAAGTTCTATAGGACTGTTGGATCAGATGGCTGTTCTATAGGACTGTTGGATCAGATGGCTGTTCTATAGGACTGTTGGATCAGATGGCTGTTCTATAGGACTGTTGGATCAGATGGCTGTTCTATAGGACTGTTGGATCAGATGGCTGTTCTATAGGACTGTTGGATCAGATGGCTGTTCTATAGGACTGTTGGATCAGATGGCTGTTCTATAGGACTGTTGGATTAGATGGCTTAGATGCCTGTTATATAGGACTGTTAGATCAGATGGCTGTAATATAGAACAGGTCAAATGATTTAGATGGATGTTATATAGGACTGTTAGATCAGATGATTTTGCCAGATTCTGTCTGTCATTATGCATATCATTTATGCAGTAGTTTTCCAACGGGACTGCATCAAGCACACACACTCGCACACGCTCACACACGCTCACACACACTCGCACACGCTCACACTCACGCTCACACACACGCACATGTATATGCACACACACGCATATATAAGCACACACACACACACTCTCGCACACGCGCTCACACACACTCGCACACGCTCACACTCACGCTCACACACACGCACATGTATATGCACACACACGCATATATAAGCGCACACACGCACACACCACTATTTCTTGCATCTGCGTTCCACTGGCTAAAATAATGTAAAATACTACAAAATGCATTTATATCACTAATAGTCTATATGCATTCCGCTTTTATTGCCTTTTATTTATTTATTATGATTAGGTTTAGAGCTTTTTATTTGTTTATTTATATTTACCTGCATGCATATATACATGCATTACACAACAGCGATATGTATATTTATCATACCAACGTTTTAACAGTTATATTTGTGATTGTTATTTTTATTTTTTCCCCACCTCTGGCACGCAGCAACAAGTTGCCAGATTTCAAATAAACCCCTCTACATCTGCGGCAGTTCTGTAAAACCTGTAACTAAAACTTTTCTGACTAGATGCCTTATCATAAAAAAATAGAAAACTTGTATTAAATATTACAAAAATGTGTCACATCTAGATCTGTATATTAATGATATGTAAAGGTAAGATGTGTTAGCTAAAGCTCAATCTGGCAACCTTTGCTTCGCAGATGTACAGTTTAGTTCCAAATGAAGGGGGGGGGGGGGGGTTTCGAGGTGGCATCAGTGTACAACCTGACATTTTTTGGTACAGATTGTTCAGCATCCTGCCTTGATGCCCGATGACGCCTGAGATAGGCACAGGATCCCCGTGACCCGAGGTAGTTCGGATAAAGCGGTAGAAAATGAGTGAGAGAGATTGTACAGCTCTGTGGTGCAAATACTACATTTTTACGTTTATCTGGATACTAGAAAATAATCTATAATAATAAAGCATTTTATCCTGCCTCGATGCCCCAGACTCCCCGTGACCCGAATAGTTTGGATAAGCGGTAGAAAATGAATGAATGAATGAATGAACAAAGCATTTTAAAATATAAATAACTCTAAGCCAGCGTGATGACCATCCATGCCAAACAGTATGACACTAAATAATATTGTAACCATTTTAACTTTGTCACGTTTTGATGAAGCACAAATTTTCTATCTGACACTGATGCACTTCCACGTTCTGAATTGATCATACAGATGTGATTTTCTATTCTTTCCCAATGTAGCTTGTTTCAGATTTTAACCCTGTGAGGTAAAAGGAAAGAAGTGCAAATTGGGAATCCTGACAGTCGTGCTTTACTATTAGATTAGTATCAAGTGCTAAGCAACACTGTATGTGATGAGAATATGATCCCTAATTTCTGCATTTATATTGTATATTCCATCACGACCTGAAAGCACAGAGTGCTGATGAATTCCATTAAAGCAGAAGTGCCTGGTGCTGATAAAGCCTTCTCACTCCTGAGTCATGTGAGAGAAATATGCTGACATCATCATTCACTGGTTTCGTCTGTGCTGCATTGAAATCACATGCAAATAAGCCCTGTATAAGAGAGTGCGAAGTAAAGCAGAAAGGGCAGAGTGCATTGTCCTGTGCTGTTTTAGCTCCCGAGTTCCTAGAATGCCTGTGGTCTTGTGTATCGGCTCTTTGCTATGCTTTCCAGACCTACATGTTGACTGCCGTCATTTTGTTTGACCTTCCCAGGTGCCAAAACTGCTGCTTAGCTGGTGCACGGCTGACAACAGTTCAGAGCCACGTCTGTAAAAGAGCTGCTGCATGCAGGCACAGGAGATTTATGAAGCTTTCAAGGCCTTTTGGTGAGTCATCCAAGCAATGGTTTTAAATAGTTTATGCACCGTACCCACACACACATGGTGATAAGTAGTAGAAGCATATGACCTCTTTTTAATTGAAATTTTCTAATGTGAAATTGAATCTTATGTGATGTATTCTGATGGGAACTTTGAATACATTACTTCCTATTTTTCTCTCATTGCTATCGATTGCTCAATACCATCTGACTCAGCTGGGCCGTGCACATGACTGCTGAGAGACATGTTCGATATGTCTAATAGGTATATATTTGGAATTATTTTTGCCAATCTCAAGCTCAGCAATACTTTTTCTGACTAGGTGCCATACCATTAAGAAGGAAAAAATAGCAACTATATTTTTTTATATATTAAAGAATTGAATAAGGAGAGCTCAATCTGGCAACCTGGGCTCTGCAGTAACATAAACCAAAGGTTTAAATTAATATAGAGGGACATTAGGGGTTAAAATCAGTGTCATTGTACAAACCGATGTGTTTTATTACATATAGCTCAGTGCAATGACTGCATTATACATTACATTGTACATTAGTTTTATATATTATATACTTTTAATATTTCTCTCATTGTTTTCGATTGCTCAATACTAGCTAAATCAGCTGAGCCACACACATGACTACTGAGAAAGATGATGTAAAAGATCGGAACCAAAACTCCAGACGTCTGAAATCATTTACTACTTCTTTATTAGTGCTTTGTCTTGGGGTTAATGACCTGCAACAGTTATTATTCTCTGGTGAATGTATTATTTATGTTGAATATCACTGCTGCTTTGAAGCACATATATCGCTTAATATTGATTTATACAGGCAGCAAAATATCTCAAATTTAAATGGCATTCTATATGAAAAAGAACAAGGGTCAAATTTATATGAGCTCTCAGAATTAGCTCATTATCTCTAGACAGAAATACATCACCAAATAGAAGCATGTATCGTTTATCCACGCTAAAATGAAATCAGAAAAACGTTTGAAGTGACAAATTGAATTGAAATTCTGGTCACTTTGGTTTGAAATATATTTCTAGAAACCGAGGGCTGCATTTATTTGTTGGTTTTCGTTCGTTTATTTAATAGAGCAATAAGAAGAAGCATTAACGATAATATGAATTTCTATTGTTGCATGATTGTAACCATTTATTTAGCCTTTTATACATTTATAAAATTTGAAAATTGAATTTCAAGCAATTAACACAAATGAACACTGTATTATGGACAAGTCCGTCCAGTACACTTTTCTTTACTAGTGCAAAAATCTTAGTTCTGTTTCATTTTCTTTTAGTGTTTTTCAAATGTTATCATCTATGTAATACAAAGCAAATTGGATCCACCAAGTTGCTTTGATTATAAATGAAATAGTAATAAATGAAAAAAGACAGACATGGTTATGTTTAAATGCTATGTGGAATGTCCATGAAAAAAGTTTGTTCCTGTTATCACACCCTTTTTTCATGGACATTCCACATAGCATTAAAAATAACCATGTCTGTCTTTGTTTCATTTATTATACTAGCATTAAAACCCCAATTCTTAAACATTAAGGTGATTTAATAAGGCAAATAATCAGCTTCAGGGAGGCAACAGAATCACTGCTTCATGTTGGGCCACTTTACAGCACCTTGTTGTTGATTCTTTTCCAATAACAGCATGGTCCTTTGTGTTTTATACTGTAATTAAGATTAGTCAACAAAATTGCAATCCTTTGAAGCAGTAAAATGTTTTGGCTTAATGTTCCAGGACACGACTATTGCCTGTGAATAGGGTAGACTCACTATTGCCTACAAACCTGTCCTTAGTTTGGATGATAATAAAGCATCAGACAACTTCTACTGTATGTTTTGCTATCCATGAGCGTTAGCATGAGCCGACGTTTACGTAAGTATTCGCTTGCCAAATATCGAGTGGGACCAGAGGTGGGTTGATTGCACGTGCTCTCTTGATCGTACTGAGCTGAACACTTGGCCTCCAGATTAAGTATTATGGCATCTTAGAGATGGTGCTTTGAGCTGATTTTTTAGCACATCACCCTCAGATGACCTGTATTGTATTCTGATGCTGGGTGAGGTGCGTGGGAGCTCACCGAGGTGTTTCACTGGGAAAGGAACGGTGGTTGCAGCTTATCTCTCCGCCCCCATTTTCTGTCAATACGAGACCATTGTTTCCCTGTGGTGTTATTTCAAGGGCTGAAGCAAACCTGTTCAAGAAACCGTTCTCAAATTACCGTCTTATCAGTTTGTTGTTTTGTTTGTTTTTTTGGTTTGCATTCCATTGAGTGAGAAATCAGGGTGTTTGGTTTTTTATTTTTTCACATTGTTACACAGCAATGTCATAAATTAAAACCAGGTCAAGTTTATTGGTCTTAATTTATCTGTCTTGTTTTCCTGGTAAAATTGGCAAAAGTCCAAGAGTGACCTTATCACAAGGGCTGTGTGGCTAGCTAACGTCCCAGATCTTGTCGTCTGGTGAGTGTTTACTCTGTAAAGGTTTGGGTGTCTTCCATCTGTCAGTCTACCCTTGGCTGACTTGTTTGTTAGTACAGTTAATTATTTCATGGATTTATTGCAAGGCAAAAAAGACATTTTAGTAACAGTTATGTTATGTTGTTAGGCAGGAGGATTTTCCACACGCTCTGACAGGACATTGATGATCACCTGCCTGCTATGTCATCCATCTCATGCATGCATGCATGAGGTCCTGTGTGACTTTCAAAATTGATTAAAAAATGAAATATGGATGACTCTTGCCTTCACGCTGCATGTTGCCAAGTCTGGTCAGGTGCTTTCTGCTGCTTGATGTCAATCTGGGGTTAGGGTTAATGGGTTTCCCCAATCGCTTACTCATCCTGCCTCACATTTACATACTCCTCCTCTCAGACACCATGTCTTAAGTAATGCATTGGTATTTAATTTTACTTACTTTTCATCTTAAGCAGCTATGTATGGACTCTCTGATGTATATTACACATTACACAAAAATCTGATTTTTCTAAGCTAAACACTCACTGGTTGTTCATTTTCTCATCCATGCACAGGTTTCCTTCTTTATAAACCATAGAAAAGGCCACATGACCTCTTCATAAACTTTTCCTGAAAGGATAAAAGTCTACATATACCCTGGCAGAAATGGCTCATTGAGTCTGGTGATTGAGTTTTGTTGGCATAAGAGTGCTACGACACTTCCTTTAGATCATCACAACAGTTGACAGTGCAACTTGGTCTACTTGTAGTACGTCACATGATGGGACATGTCAAGCATTAAAGCTAATCCAATGCTAATCTAGTTTCATATAAATTGAGGAATAAAACACAATAGAGCGTACTGTTAGAGGAAAGTAATCCACACCAGGGTAATGGGATGTAGGTAGATTTCCTGTTACCACACCACTCCTGATTATTTTCCAGTAACCACATGTTTTATTCCAATTAAACTGCAGCACTTGGTCAGTAAATCCAGTTTTTCACGTATCCTACATTTTATGTTTGTATTTACAGTACATTTACTGTAGTGGAACACCCTTAAAACAAGTTAGTTCCTGTTACCGGTTAAAATATTAACAGCTATAAACAGTATGTCCCTTACAAGCTTCTCTATAAAATTGAATTTGAAAATAAATTATGTCCCGTGTCAGAAAACTTAAAGCTACAGCTGTTACAAAGAGCTTCCACTGGAGAATCCTCACAAAAAAAAAAAAAAAACGATGCGCATTATATTAAAATGTTTTTATGTGCAGCGTCCACCATATAAAGGTTTTGTGGATTTTGAACTGCAATAATCACTATTTTCAAGCTGCTGCAAGAGAAAATTATTCAACACTTTCAAACCAAACAGAATTAAGCGTTCAACAGCTATATATGCTGATAGTTCTCTCTCTCTCTCTCTCTTACCACAGAGCAGTAGAAGCCAGGATGCAGCAAATTGTCACATGAACGTTTTTGCATCTGTTCCTGTGTAAAGCACTTTTGTTTTTTTTCCCCCCTCATTTTTCAAAAATTGCTAGCAAACCAAGTGCTCTGAGAGTTTTGTTTGGCAGAAATGAAAATGCTTAACAGCTCTACATACACACAGCCAAGACTTATAAAGGATGCTTTGTGTACAGAAAGTGTACATGGAGACACTTTTTTTTTTCTGTCTCTCTCTCTTTTTCTTCCTGTGCAAAACTCCCTCAACTGTATGTATACTGTTGGAGATTGGAGTGTGTGTGTGTGTGTGTGTGTGTGTGTGTGTGAGACAAAAAGCAATCCTGTGTGAGCGGGACTCCAGAATACCCTTTTTGTCTCCTGTACAGTAGCTGGGGCATGAGCAGAGGTAAGAAGGATGATGGGAAAACCTCGAGCTGATAAGGTAGAACTTTATCAGACCAGTGGGAGTGTCTGTGTGAAGTAGCAAGCTCTACAGCTCTGCCACAGATTGTTTTACACTCTCTCACAAACACTGGAATTTTCCAGTAAGTTTCGCATGCTCTTGGTGGAGCAGTGTGAGAGGTGCTGTATAAGGCAAGGAGAGTCTGTACGTGGAGAAGTAGTAGCTTTCTCTCCCTGTTTGAAAATGCTAATCAGAGGGATTACTTGGAGGCATTTTTGTTTAAGGCTTATGCAGCCCTCAAGCCAAATATCCTGCCAGTGTATTTTGCATACAGCAGTACGCTGCTGGCTGTGCTACGCCGTCTAGTTTTTATTTTGTTATTATTTTTTAAGGTCACATGCTGTGTGAGCACCTTGTTTCCCAGCTGCAGCTGGAATTCAGTGCTGTCAGGAAGAGTTATAGCTGATGAATCCAGCTGCCATGTTTTCACACCTGTTCATGCTTTTGGTTGGCCTGCTGGTTTATTATTGTTTCTCCTGGTAAGAAAAAGTGACACTGCTTCTCAAGTGTATTTTCTACAGTGGCAACACTTTAACCAAACATAAGCTAAGTGGGAATGTTCACACATCCTCAGGACAAATAGAATAAGCCAAAGATTTTATTCTATTTTAGTTCGATAATGAAACAAGACATTCGGTGTTCTCATTTCTAAAATTGCACATCCTCGTTTCCTCGCTTCTTAGCTCCTTTTTCCGAGCAACTGCGGAAAGGATTCAAAGAAAGCAAATAACACCAGGACATATTTAAAGTTTTTTATTAAGTGACATGCCCTCGCTAACTCAAGCATCACTTTAAAGCAACTTAATCAACTTCCCATTAAATGCATAATGCAGAGCAGTAATTAGACCTGAACACTAAATTAATCTTAATTAAAGCTAAATTGCGCATGCACATGTGTACATGTAAAAACAATCTCTAAGCCTTCTGTGTTTTTGTTCCTTGATTCAGATGGGTGATGAACACCCAAAGAGGTCGAGTCATCATACTGAATTTATTTTTCTATTATTTAATACATTTGATCAAAGCTCTAACAGGCACTTTGAAGTAGTAATAAACAAGAACATTAAAGGTTTCTAGATGTGTTGTTTTTTTTTTAATTCAAATAAATTTGGTTTACAGGCATAGAAATTATGTGTGTGTGTAAAATCCAAACATGCATGTACGTACATGCGTGTATGCATACATGAATGCATGCATGAATGCATGCATACATGCATGCATACATGCATACATACAGTAAAGTGCATGCATATTTTTTTTGGGATAAAATGTAGGTTTAGAGTGTAGGTTTCGATCTGTTTGGTAAGGCCTGTTATGAACAGTACATTCTGTCACCTGCGAGACATTTAAGCCGAGTATGATTTTATTTACCCCTCATGTGGATGGTTTCACCCAAGTGGGCGATTACCCCCAACCCCCCGAATAGACAGACGTTCAGGTTCCACTTTTACAAGTGTGGATTTGCGTGTAACCCAACACCTTGTCTACCACACTGGTCCCTAGCCACCATCAACCCCTTCTCTGCTTCAACTGCCCCAACACCTGACTTCTCATGTGACTGGTTTTCAGCAGGCTTTCTGCCATCGACTGCTGCAACCTGGCAAGGTTAAATCTGTTAGTCACCTATCGTGAGTCCAGTAATATTCCATCATCTGACCAGTCGGCATCCTGAAAATAGAGCGAGCCGTTAATAATAGCCGTTTGTCGGGTGATCGTTGGCAATAATCGTACCAGTTTTTGTCTTTGATATCCTCTTGAAGGTTCATACAATTGCATGGACAGATAAAGATAAATAAACAGCATCACAGCTCTGATGTTGGCTTTGGTGCAAAGCTTTTTGTGCACCTTTGTGGCTCAAAGCTTTGAGCTATACCTGCTTTATTGATGAATGCTGCAGCACTCAAGCTAAAAGAAAATTGGATGGAAAAGAAAGGACGGCTCTGGATTCAAATAGGACGGTCATTCCCTGAGTGACGGGCTTATTTTAGCACACTAAGCTGGCTTGCACCTTCAGACAGAGATAAACACCAATCACACATCTCGACCCACTGCTGTTGCTCCTTTCTTTACTCTTTACTCTGACTTGACGGCGTGACCTATATTGTTCGTTCAGAAGCAGAAAGTGTCTTCTGTCTTTGCCGTTACATATTCTCAGTATTGTTCTGGATTTTGTAGTGAATGTATTTTTGCTTTTTAAGAGGGTTGGGCTACATCTTTAGAGGGAAAAGATGGCATCAGATGAAATGTAGTGGCTGGCGGAACACTTTTGTGACGTGCCAGCCGATATAATATAATATATATAAATAATATAACCAATGCACAACCCATATTAATCTGGTGGTACAGTAGTGCAGCATGTACTGTAGCGTTACTGCCTCACAGCTCCAGTGTTCAATTCTGATCTTAGGTTACCATCTGTGTGGAATTTCACAGGAGCTCTTCTTTAACTGCATTGGTTTCCTCAAGGTTCTCTAAATGAATGAATAAATAAAAGGATACTGGTGAAATGCTTAACATTTTAAAACATTTATACCTGATTTTAGGTTCACTGTTGTATTTGCTGCTTTTTTTTTTTTTTTTTTTTGCACAACAAAAGATTTCTAAACCCCTCTAATAATGCTGAAGCAAAAGCTTGGTCTGCATAGCAGGATACCGCTAATGCTTAACTTGCTGTAGCCCTGCCTTTATGAGCCGAAGACCAGGTCGAAAGCTGTGGAAATGAAAAAGCATTTGGAGGGAAATTAATTTTTAAATCCACTTTTAATTTGTCAATGCACACATAATGGAAAAAATCGTTTTGCAAACTTTGTCATGCTGGTTTAAATAATGTGTGCAAATGTATATAAGAGATGTCGTTTCAGTCATCTTTTCTGACACCGTAAAAGAAACCTGTTCATGCATTGAATCAAAATGCAACCTGGAAAATTAAACTGCATTTCCTAAAATGCAGTTTAATTTTCCAGGTTGCATTTTGATTCAAGACATCAAGGGTCAAAATCACTAATCAATGCGAGTATCCTAAAGGTCTGTAGGAAGTCTTCCTGTGCTGTTTTTAGACGTTATAAATAGCACCAAATAAATTTAGCACTTGTTCAGGACCATTTCTTGGAATTGCTGACTTTTACAAGCAAGTACATTGTGCTGTATTCCATACTGATCCTCATTTCACTCCATAGTGCCCTTTTTCAGGCCCCTGTCTTTTCATGAGTACTGACATTTTTTTAATGCTAATCAATTTTTATTTATTTATTATATTTTACGAACAGCCCAAGAGTAAAAGAACACTTGTACCTATTTCACTGCCTTTTGTGTGTGCGTTTTAACCTCACAATCTGATGTTTTGTGAGGAGCTCTATGTCACCAGAGTAAGTGTCGGCCTCTCACCCTCTCTCTCAGTCTCTCAGCTTACCAAAAGCCCCTCGATGACAGGATCTATTATTAGACTCTGCCTGCCCTTTGAATGACACAGGAGAGAAGGCTGAGAGAGCAACGTGCCTGGGCCACGCTTTTTCCTGACATAACAGCCGAGACCCTTTCCTGAATTGTGTGTAGCTGGTTTAGTAATAAATAGACAATGTGGGTGGATGACCTCTAAGAAGACTCGTGACTCATCTTGTAACTTTTAGGACTGCATAATTTATTGGACTTTAGAGACATCGCAAACTGTAGCATGAATAATTACTATCCTTGGCTTTTAGACCACATGCATTGCTTTGCATACATAGTCAACTTTACTGCATTTTGCTGTGTTGATTCATTCCTTTTCTATTTCTATTGTTATAACGTTATCCAAACCATCACTGACATTTTTCCAGAAATAGATTTCGGTGGCTGCTTGGTGTTAATGATTGTGTTTGTTTAGGTACGTTCTCTAACAATCTTCTGGGAGCAGGAGTATTTATAGTGAGACCCTATGACACTTTAATTGTACACAGTAGGACTCAATTGAACTATTTATGTAACATCTGATGTCATCTGGTGCCACCAGAACCATGATAGAGGTTTCACAGCACTGGGAATGAACAGTTATAAAAAAACAACATTTATTCCCCTTGAATATGGGTTATTTTATGTAGATTTATGATGCGCAAAACCTTGCGCAGTATTTTTGGTTAAGGCTCCAGGGGTTAAATATTTTATGCAATCGTCCTCAGATCTTGTTATACTGTCTGTATTGCCACTTTTATCCAGAGTAGCTCCCACTTTAGCTGAGCAGCTGAGGAATACATGTCTTGTTTAAAGCCTCACCAGGGGCATCTTGGTGGTACCAGGATTGAAATCAATCGCAGCCTTCCAACAGACATCTATTATTTTCTAAATTATA
This sequence comes from Tachysurus fulvidraco, assembly GCF_022655615.1. Lineage (NCBI taxonomy): Eukaryota > Metazoa > Chordata > Actinopteri > Siluriformes > Bagridae > Tachysurus > Tachysurus fulvidraco. Next base: position 6,724,376 of record NC_062541.1, on the reverse strand, counting down.
AGATATAAGACATAAAATAGCACAGCACATGGTGTAGTCAGAGTAAAAAGCTGAGGCAGTCAAGACTTAAGCTCCCTGTTCGTGTGTGTGTGTGTGTGTGTTCAAGCGATTGCTCTACTACAGTCAGCTGGCCCTGCATTGTGTATATTTGTATTGCAGTGTGGATAACGTGCGTGTGTGTGTCTGCATGCCCACATATCCACATAAGCACTAATTACTATGCGACCAAGCACAAGCAATCACTAACCAATTAAGCTTAATGCTTACCTGACACAATGATGAAATGTTACCTATACACACCAATTTGCAAGCCTGTATAGACACATACAATATGCATGGTTTTATTTGCTCTGTTTACTGTTCAGATCAGGTCTTCTGAAATGAAGGCTTTATAGTTTGCAGAAAAAAGTAAACCAGAAATTAATTTTATTAGGGCTGTTCTTGTTGTTTTGGAGTATTATCAGTTATATGTACAGTATACACATAATGGGTGTGTGTGGGGGGGGTGCTCTTGTTTTTTGTAGGACATGCAGAACCATCTCCAAACTTGCACTTGAAACGCCAAGCTCATATAAATGGAGTAGTCCTGGTAAAATGAGCCATGATGCGGTATCTGCATGTTCGCGAGTGTGAAGCGTTTCCCTTGCTGTTTCCGTTTTTGCAGAATGACTTGTTCATAATGTTATCTGGATTATTTGTATAATTTCCATCTCCAATCCCCTAACACTTCCTTCATGTTTGTGCTCTATTTGTGCTCTATTGGCTCATATCATCCAGAAATCAAGAAATCAACTTGATTAGATCCCTCATGTGCAAGCTCAGATTCCGTACTGCATTACCAGAGACACTCAATAAATATCTTATCTCCCCAACAACCCCCCCCCATTACTAACATACAGTAACACAATTTCCTGAATGCACTTAGAGTTGTGGCAACATAATGAGCTGAAATGAGAGGCTCTTAATGAGTAATTTTACAGTAACACTGTGACTAGAACATGATGTCCTCCAATCGTATGCAGTGTCCTATTCAAAGTGTTCTTGTTACGGGATTAAGATTCCTTCAGCTCTTAGTCATCTCATCTTGAATGATTAACGAGTGTGAGCGAGTAGACACAAAGATTATACTTGAAGGAGTATTATTTCACACTGTGCTGGGGGTTGGTGAGGTATGAATCAGATCTCATTGTTGCAGCACATTTGTTTGACGGTGTTTGCACTTTGTCCAACTGATGTTTGACCTTAACTATTATGTAATTGTTGTGAATAATGGATTTTCTGCTTGAGGATGTTTTTCAGGTTTAATCCTTACCAACCTGTTAGTAAAGAGTGAAATGCTCAAGGTTAGAATGAACCCATTGTCCCTAAATGTGTACTTTATTGCAGACCTCAGTCCAGTTTAAATCAAACTCCTCAATTATTGCCTAGATTGACTATTTAAAGTACAAATAATACCGCAACCATCTTTAGTGGATTTCTAATGCATTTAAGAGGAAACCAAGTCCCATCATCCTGAAATGCTGCCTTCTGTAGATGCACTTTGCTGGAGCACAGACACAGGAATTGGGTGTGATTGATGGTTTGATCAGTTGATGGAAACTGCCACCCTTTTAGCTAATCTTGAGATTGAAATCATTACATTATGCCATGCTTTTGACTATTCTGAAAGTGTATAATCTACACAGACAACCTCCTAGCATCCCTGTAACCTCCTACAGAGAATTTTATTTATTTATTTAGTTGTTTTGCTTTTGCTATCATGGCTGCTAATACCACGAAGGAATGATATACCCTTTAAATGTTTAAACTGTGTTTGCAATGGGGTAAAAAATGCTTTCTGTTGAGAGTCAGAAGGAAACTGCAATCCATACCAGAGACACTCACTCCCTGCTCAGACTGTAAATTATAGATCGAAGGAGTCGAGGTAGCATCCTACATACTAATGCAGTACCCTGAAGCCTACCTAGTGTTATTCAAGCTGTCTCTCATATTGATAGATGTGTGACCGTGTACACACCACCACCACCATGTCAGTATACACTCAATACATTTCTCTTATCTCCTTTTCATCCCTCAGTTTGACCTTGAAAAAAAGAGATGTTAAAGGGGTTGTTACTATTAGAACCTCTTTGATCCAAACATTTAACCCTGATGCCCTCCAACCCATGCAATGTGTACTGTTGTGTTCAGTTTTTCCAAATTAAGCATTTATGCATATAATATAATATTTGCATATATACAGTATATAGCACCATTAGAATGAACATTTAACGCTATAAATTTCACAAGAAATACATCAGAAATATTGATTATAAATATTAAATATTATTTAAATATATAATAATATTGTCATAAATATTGATCATTTGGATAGGATTACAGTTGTTTGGGATCCTGGGGTAGTTTCATGCTTTATGTTACTCTGCAGTTTAATTTTTGTCTGGATCGGGTGTTTTGTTTTTGTTTTTTCTTCGTCCGCCTCTGAGAAGCATGTATTGTGTGTATGAGTGACCATGCCACAGCTATTAAAGGGGTGATGTGATCGCTTAGTGGTTAAGGTGCTGGATAACTCATCAGAAGGTTGTGAATTCAAATCCCAAGTCCACCAGCTGCCACTGCTGGGCCCTTGTGCAAGGCCCTTAACCCTTATTTGCTCACTTGTATAAAATGAGATGAAAATGTTACACTTCCCAAGTAACAAAATGGAAAACAGATGCTTCTCATGCCTGATTTATCATTTCGTTGTAATGTTAAAAAAAAATGTAAAATCTTGTTTTACCCAAAAAAACAGGATATAAGCGACAGTGTTTCTATTTTAGTCCATGTGTTTGGTTTTTTTTTACTGCTCAGACACTAATGTTGTGAGTGGAGTGTGATCATATGACCCTGTGATTCATCATCTGCGTTTGTAGAGAATAGAACTCGAGAAAAACTGTGCGCTACTCTGGTTATTTTATTGCCGTCGAACCACAAATGTTTTCTCGCTGGCGAGTATAAAAATATACTGTAGACGTCCCTGTGGAAAACAAATCCAATCCTAATAGGGTTACATTTCATTTAACTATGTCAACATGGATCAAAAATTTCACATCTTGATTTTGGAGTCATGATGACCTAATATCCCAGCCGTTTATTTTTGTTATATCTAAAAATATTTTCATTTTGCTTGGGTCATCTAGTTTCCTTTGAATAAAATCATCTGAGAAATGTCTCGCTATTAGCAAAGAGTCTGTGTAATAAATGAAAACCCAGCGGAATGTTGGATGTCGATTACAGGAGCTGCAGGTGGATACCTGGGCTTCCCAGTGGGTCTTGAAATCAAAAACAATATATATAGCTAGATTGGTTGCATCGCCACTGGGGGGTGAAGCTCAGTCTCACACTGCTCAGGTAGCTGATGTGATGGAGAGTGATTGAGAGGTGTTATTGTCACAAGATAGCTGAGAATGGAAAAAGTACCTCTGAGTGAGAAATATGTCATGTTTCAGGTGTTGAGGATACACATGCCGACAGTTCATCCATTTTGTTACGTGAATATGTTCCTCCGTTCAATCAACTATCGAACTATGGAGAGTAAATTGTCCTGAATTATCTTATGTTTACTGGAGTCTGTCTAAGCTTAAAGTTTTTATAATAGAAATAACAACGTATTAGATGTATTGATCGCATTAATATATCATAACCAGAATGATCATGAAAGCTGCTTTGGTAGAAAATTTATCAAACAATTCTCAAGTTGCTCAGTCACTCTGAAGTCCTTTACTTGGTGTAGACATTTTCCAGTAATGCACTCGGCCAACTAAAGTCGTAGAAAGCTTTTTTTTTATCCAAAGAGTGCATGTGAGATCCCTGGCAAAGAAAGGTTTGCATGTCCCTGGAGAGAAAGAAACGCGTGTCCAGTTCCATAACATCATATCCATGTGGATTTGGTTTTACCTGGCTTTCTAGCGTTTTAAGAGATTTAATGGGTGTTATTGTGCACATGCTTTCACGTGTTGAGTATTTATTGGCAGAAGTTGTACCTCTGCATGGTTTTTACCTCAGCACAGAGCCTTGACTGTTCGCAATCCGTCCAAACACGCTAATGCCTCTGATTGTTCTGTGCCCAACCAAGAGACTTTGGCCAGGTGTAAAAAAAAAAAAAAAAAAAGTCAATTTGATCAAGAAATGTATAACAGTTGCAGTGTGTGAATGTGATGTGAAATTCTGATGAAATGCAAATTATAAAACTACAAAGTCTAAAAATACTTCTCTCTCTCTCTCTCGGTGAGACAGATTGATAAGCCACTCGATGGGGATTAACCGGCGAGCTCCCTGCTGTGTGTCCTGCCCTGCGGCCCACTGCCTGCCCTCACTCTTCAACACCTCCTTCACCGAAATCATGAAACTAGTATTAACTGAATGGCAAATGATATGGATTTTTACTGTTTCCAATAGACAGTAAAAACACACTCACCACATACTCATACCACACATATACACTTAGCCATTTACACACACACACATACATACACACACACACACACACACGGTCATTCCTACTGTCACATACATACATATATACATGCATACATTTGCTCACACCAAAGGGAGTGACCTCATGACAAAGCCATATCTCCCTCACGGCTGCCTACCAAAAAACCTGAAAAACTTCAGCTTCACGGCACGTCCATGAGGAACCAAAACGGAATGTATTCTGCACAGTGAGCGCCTGATTCTCTCAACGGTGTCCTTCGATCCCAAAAAGGAGCTGCTTGGATTTTAATGTCCACCATTCATCATTTGCATTGATTTGATTTGGCTTTATTTTGGTTTTGCACGTCTGTAAAGAGTGAGGTGTGCTTCACTTGCCGATTGCATGCCGACAACGATGGCGCCCCAGAACACTGATGCAGATGCTATGCAGGTGCAGGAGGTCATGGTGGTCTCTGCCAAGGCGGCCAGCAGAGGCTCAGATAGAGGTGGAGGAGGTGACGGGGCTAATGCAACGGGTGGAGCCAGCAGACGGGAACAGGAGAGTCAGGAGGAGTCTGCAAGCGAGGGTTCTATAGACAGCATCCCCTTGCGTCTATGGGTTATGAACGGAGCCATCATGTTTGGACGAGAGTTCTGCTACGCAATGGAGACAGCCCTGGTGACTCCCGTGCTGCTGCAAATTGGTAAGTTATATATGCACTTATTTAATCTTCAATGTTGTAAATATGATGTGGATGAAGAAGATTTAATTGGACAATATTGAGCAGCATGTGAAATTCCAGCATGTGGTTTTCTGAAGGTCAAATTTCTTGTTGCGTTTCGTTTGCCACGTGGATCATTTACACTCCTGCATGAACTATATTCAGATAGGCTGTAGGGTCACTTTGCCTCCAAACGCTGCTGCTTAACTGTCAGAGACATATAAGACATAAATATGGTTTTAGTATGCCAGTATATTTACACTCTCACCTCTTAGTTGTGATATTTACTTTGCTGTGATTGTGCAGCTGAAATCAATTCAGGTTTTATTTGTATTTATTTTTTTTATTTGTTTTATTTATTATTTATGTTCATCCATGGTCAGACATTTCAACACTCTCATTAGATTAGAATAAAAGTAATAATCTAATGCTAATCTAATACACTTTTTACTTTGGCATTCTTCCATCAATCCATTTATTTGAATTTGATTTTCTAACCATCTTCCTAAACTTCCATCTATCTTAACTTCCAGCTCTCTGAAATTTTTTCCATTCATCCACCTGAACTCAACTAAAAATCCATTCATCCATTCATCTTGAACCAAAATTCTGTCATATCATGTAGGATGGATGGATGGGTAGATGGGAGGTTGGATGGATGGGTGGTTGGGTGGGTGGGTGTTTAGAAGGTTGGGTGGGTGGCTGGGTGGGTTTATTTTGGATGGGAGGTTGGGTGGATTTTGGATGGGTGGAGGGGGGGAAGATGCTTGGGTGGGAGGTTGGGTGGATGGTTTGGTGGATGGGAGGTTGGGTGGATTTTGGATGGGAGGTTGGGTGGGGGGGTGGATGGATGGGAGGTTGGGTGGGGGGGGTGGATGGGTGGATGGATGGGAGGTGGGGGGGGTGGATGGGTGGATGGATGGGAGGTTGGGTGGGTGGATGGGAGGACGGGTGGTTGGGAGGTTGTATGGGTGGGAGGATTTTGTATGAATGGGAGGTTGGGTGGATGGGATTTTGGGTTGGTGGACGGGAGGTTGGGTGGATGGATGGATGGATGGATGGATGGGAGGTTGGTTAACTGGCTTTATGTGAAATAGAAATTTGTGAATTTGGTGATCCCTGAAGGTCAGTTTGGCAGAAAGAATATTATTGAAGTTGCTATAATGTTCTCATTTATCTTTTTTAATGTGTGTCAAAAGGCCGAAATGACTGGCATCACTTGCACACAAAGCGATTAGCACATAGTACATTAGAAAACCTGGAAACTGATTAATGAGCACAATATAATGCCAAAAGTTCCCTTTTTGAGAGAGAGAGAGAGAGAGAGACAGAGAGAGAGAGACAGAGAGAGAGAGACAGAGAGAGAGAGACAGAGAGAGAGAGACAGAGAGAGAGAGACAGAGAGAGAGAGACAGAGAGAGAGAGACAGAGAGAGAGAGACAGAGACAGACAGAGAGAGAGACAGAGACAGACAGAGAGAGAGACAGACAGACAGAGAGAGAGACAGACAGACAGAGAGAGAGAAAGACAGACAGAGAGACAGACAGAGAGAGAGACAGAGAGAGGATGAGGGAGACAGAGAGAGCGAGGGAGAGAGAGAGAGAGAGAGACAGAGACAGAGAGCGCTAGCTGGCTGGCTTAGATGCGTTATCAGAATGCCACTAATGCTGGTCCACTGAGAATGGCTCTAGCTGTTTTACTGGGGCAAATTGGGGGTACTTTGGAGGGCACATGGTAAGCTGAGCTTGTGGAAATCCTCTTGGCACTATATGGATAGTGTTACACTGACGCAAAAGAAGGCCTTTGCTAGCTTTAATACTTTGTGTGTTTGTGAGAGACTGAGAATCTGTTTTACTCTCATACGTTTCTTCAATCAGAGTAAACATCAATGGATTGTTGGTATTTAGTGAGTAACACATGCAATTAATATAACCTGTTCATAATTCTAATCATATTTATTCATTTACTTAAACTGTCTCTGTTCCTTGAGGTTTCCAGTAATGTGTCATTGAGAAGTTCTCAAGAGATTGAGTGTTGACTTTTTTGTTTCGCCTGAGACCAGAACGTGGGAACTGCCAGTGCCCTCTTATGCCCTCTTTGTTCTCTGTGTGATCTTTCTTTCTTTCTTTCTTTCTTTCTTTCTTTCTAAAAGGGCAACATCATAGATGAGTGATCCATAGTGTTGTTATAGAGCATAGTCATTTTTCTTTCCTTATCATCACTGTGTTCTAAGACTATTTCTGCACTATTTCTTTGTGTGTGTTATTTTTAACTTTCAAGCACACTTGTCATCTTTTCCTGACTTTTCCTCATAATTCAAACTGAAATAACATGACATCCTTTTGTATTGCAGCTTTATCATCATATTTACTAACTATTTGGTCACCAGTCTGTGAGAATTCTTCTATTTGGCATTCTTTTCTAATGTTTGTTATGAATTTCAAATTTTCTATTTGTTAATTAAACCTGTATCATGATAGATAATTTTATAATAATTTGGTGTGTCTCTGTGTCTCTGTGTGTGTGTGTCTGTGTGTGTCTGTGTGTGTCTGTGTGTGGTGCACTTTTAGTAAAAGTGCATGAAAATGAAGGTATTATCTGGGTTATGTATGCTATGATAAGCTAGTTGGCTAGCATAGTGCTTTAGAGACTTGCGTAACGGCTGTGCCCGGATTAACGCTGATGAAATGTCAACAACTGATGTCCGTCACCAGAATAGTTTTTGTCTAGTAAGCTGTATCAGCAAGTGGCTGGTCTGATTTAATGATGCAGGCAGTATGCTGACCGTTGTTGTCAACTAATTCCTGTCACTCGGTAGTGATTCTCCTCTGCATTCGTATGTACATTCATACTCGTTTCAAATGATGCTATGATGCATGGTCATTAAATATGGTTTACCCGTAGAAACAGGAGCTGTATTGTATGAAAAAATGTGGCATGTGTTGTTACCAGCCATTGTTGTGTATTGTTCCAGCACTACTCCATTAGTCCTTCTCCCATGTGTAATATGATCCAGTGCTGAGAACAGTTTGCAGCTTTAGACAGGAGCCTTCCATGACCTCAGGTGTTTATCAGCAGATAAGTGGGAGGAGTAAATACACAGCCAAGGAAAACATCTGAAGTGTTCACTATGGTGGGAATGTGTGGCTCAGCTGATTCTGGTTGGTTCTTAGCTGAGATGATGTGTTTTACTTTCCCACAATATTGCTGACAAAGATAGGAGTCACCCAAGTAGCATGTTATTTTTCTTCGCAATCCATCTTCATAGCTCATTGGTTTCAAGCATCCCAAACCAGAAACAGTCATTTTTAGCCACGTTGAGCAATCCCGAATGATCGTTATTAGAACATAAGTGCACACTTTTTAAACATGACAGATTGTACTGAGTGTCGAGAAACATTTTACTCTCTCTCTCTCTCTCTCTCTCTCCTGTAAAAGGGATAAAAGCCTTGTACGCTTAACGTTGTACAACCTGATGATGTCCAGACGGTGAAGTGACATAAATGTATTAGAGACATCCACACTACACAGACTGCCAGTTAAGGTCCTAGAGGTTGCTTTCTAATCAGGTTAAAAGCGGTCTTGTAGGACAGCAGTACACAGACACGGAGCATAAATAAGCCACTCCAGAAATAATCATATGCGTCATTACTGTCAATCAATAGACGTTCTTGTTAGTTCTAGGTCATTTATGTGTTGAATCAGATAGTTTTGCTGTTAGTTGTGGAACATGAGAATGTTGGTGTAGTCAGTGATCCTCCAATTTGTAAATAGACCAGTCCAGAATGTGTTTTGCAGACACATCTCACAACCCAGTGCGACACACTAGCTTACAGCTCGCTGAAATGCCTCAGGTTTATGCTACATCTCGCATACAGATTGCAAGAATTTAGCAGCGTGTTCCTTACAGTTTTGACATGTCTGTGCTGGTTGGATAATCCGATCCAATCCATCCATTTTCTGTACTGATTACACTACAGAGGGATGTTGGGAACGAGGTGTCTATCCAGGGGACTCACTCATACTCACACACCCATAAACTAATAGACTAAACACTTTAGGGACCTTCTGTTAAAGGAAGCTAATCTGTGACAGGGTAATTATGTTGTGGCCTAGTTCAAAGTGCAGTTTGAATAAGTGTCACGATGGACTCTGCAAGACTCAAGTGGATGCAGGACATGTCACAGCCTCACTTTACACTTATATTCCCACAATCTGCGTTATTGTTCATATCATTCAGCTGACTACTCAAAACCGAGTCTATTGCGTCACACCACCACTTCTGTTTACTGTTCACATGAACTTTTGATGACTGGATTTTCATCAGTTTCACTCGAACAATGGTTCTGTTCGTTCGCCTTTTTGAATTTCAAGTACAGCCAGTGCCCCCCGTCACCTTCAGCCATCTGGAACCACAAAGGCAGGAAGCAGCGGGTTCTGTGAGAACCTGTGAGGTTTGATTTCTCGGTGGTCAGTCTGTGCATGGGAATTAAAAAGTGCTGTCAAGCTCTGAAGAACTGACAGCTCTGAACACGGTGACAGAACTGCTGCTCTGTCTTTCTCCACTGCACTGGATGTTGAATGTGTATATACCCACCGCTCTGCAGTAATGTGTGTGTATGTGCATGTGTGTGTAAGGGAGAGGGAGAGGTATTCACTGGTTGTCCTGTTTATGCCTGCTGTAGTGGTGCAGTGTTATGTAATGGAGCTGAATCAGAATGATAAAGTATGTGTTTTGTTTTGTTTTTTTTCAATCCGCATACAGTTTTAATTATGCCCTATGGGAGGCGGAAGACGGGTCAGTTTTTCACAATTAAAAGATGTTTGACTTTTGAAGGCAAGACATGAATATTGCAGCATGCACCCTTTAGCACCGGAGGCTGTGAGCATACTGCAGTAATGCTGAGACATCATGTACCTTACTGCATTGTGCTCGGTGTTCTCTCTGAATGACACACGCGTTATCCCTGTGTGTGTGTGTGTGTGTGTGTGTTATCCACAGATTACTCCGTCTCAGTTCTTTCTCTCAAAACTTGCTGTCTTTTTTTTTTTTTAATTCAATTCGATTTTATTTGTATAGCACTTTTTACAATAGACATTGTCTCAAAGCACCTTTACAGAACATAAACATAGAGCAGAAGGTAAACATAATTAATGATAAAGGAAATAACGAATAATACGTTTTTACCGTTCATTTGCTTTCATTTTCTGCTAATATTTGTATTTTTTTGTTTTCCTCACTTAGACCTTTTGCATTTTTATAGCATAATGCTGAATAATTCATTGTAGTCAACAATAGAGACAGTAAGCTCTTTCAATTGTGATTGAGTAGCTCAGTTGTTGAGCAAACACTCACTTAGTTGTGCAAACTCCAGCGTGAGATCTCTAGATTAATATTTCATTTCTCCATCTGCTGGACCAGAGCTCAGTACCTGGCGACTGCAGCGTGCAACCTGTGTTTCCGTCTCAGCCAGCAGACTGGCGGTGCCCACAAGGTGTCCTGCCCAACTGCATCACTGTCTCGTTTGTTCTGTTGTTGCCCGCTTAACCCCCTGCCCCTTTACCCTACTTGAACCAGTAACTGGTCGTAGAAGACCTTCACAGGCAAGAGGATTGGGAAAGCTCCAGAATGTTCTTCAGAATTTGGCACTGATATCTGAAAGCTTTCTAATGCTCAGAAAACCAGCTAAAACTAGTTAACGATGGATCTGTTAATGGAATATCCGAACATATCCAGGGGTCAAGTTTGTCTGAGACATTTTCTTGTTTGTTTATAGAGTGGAGATATCCAGGCATGTTTGTTCAGCATCTTTCAAATCTTTGTTGTGATTATGACCGTATCTGGTTTATTAATAAAGACTCGACATTTTGAAATTTTCTCAAATTTTTATAGGCCTTTTTTTTGTGAAATTTAAGAGCACAGATGTGGGCAGTAGTGGTGCACTTGGTGGTGGTCTTGAGTAGAATAAAAATCACAATTTAACCTTTTATGCAGTATCTAACTTAGGGTTTCCCTATTAGAGAGTGTTCCAAATAAGATCTCCTTAAATACTCTAAAAGCCCATCCATCATTCATCTTTCCTCCATTCTTTTATCCATCCATCCATATTATAGGAGCAAAGAGATGTCAGTCCACAGGAACACTTCTTATACCCCTGTCCTACCAAAAGACCAACTTGAAGATGCTTTGTCATCAGAAAGAAAGGAATCAAAAGCTCTAACACAATTTTTGGATCAGTTATCCTTACCGAACCAAATCCTGTAATTACTTTGGACAAGTGTGAATTCTGGTCTCGTGCATATTCATAGAAGCTAAATAATGTAAACAGCTGGAGAAGTTTTGGATTGTTTTGGATGAGCCTTCAGGTGCTTTGGTGTAAGTGCTGAACAGACCATGCGTACTGAGAGAAAGGGAGAAAGCACCTGTTTCCTGCTGCTAATGTGTCTAATGGTCTGGTGTAGGAGTGCTTCAGGCTTCACTACTCTCACTTTCCCTCACACACACACACACACACACGCAGTCTTATATATCTTAACTAAATTTCATTTTCTCATTAACATTGTGTGAATAGAAAGCATTTGGAAGAAGGGAGAGGTTCATTGTTAGTGTAAATGAGTGCAGTGGATGGATTTAAATCACAGGTAAACATGAGGTGTGTGTGTGTGTGTGTGTGTGTGTACTGGAGCATTGAGCATGCTTTTGATATGCGTGTACATATCGTAGGTCTATAATTTGTAATGTATTGGTATCCCTGTTGTAAACAAAAACTCATGATATTGTGTGGTAGTAGTATTCCTTCTGTAGATGTTTATACTGTAGATGTATTCTTCAGTGCTGTAAGTTAGATCCCTCTTTTTTTATTTTTTTCCCCCCAGTCTCCCTCACTCCCTCCCTCCCTCTTTCCGTCTGCCACTTTGTCTCTTGCTACTTCCTGGAGTCCTGCGACTCACCATGCTCTCAGTATTGTTAGCCATTTTTGACCCACCGGGAAAAAAAAATCCTCCTGTCATTATTTACCACACTCTGCGATTTTCCTGTTTGGGTGTTTACTTGCTTCAGGTTTCGAGGGAAAAAACAACTTGCTCACCAGTTAATTCCAGTCTATCTCGTTTGTTCCCAATCTCTATGGAACTTGAGAAATCTCACAATCTCTGTGAAACATGAACAAAGACAAAGCATGTATTTTAAAAACAATTTTTTTGGTCAGAAGAGGAAGTGACTCGGTGGACGGAGGTGCAGTTCTAGTGGTTTTGGGCAGGAAGTTCTCGACTCCGGATTTAAGCAGGACCTGCTGTACCTCCGTTGTGGTATATGCACACAGTCACGTCTCTGTGCTTCCATCCTGAGAAGAGCTTCCAGAAGGTTCTTCTCATGGCTGCCGAGCATCCGCTTCATCCAGCTCTCTGTACTTTGGGAAATCTAATGTTCTGAAGTGAAAATGGAAGCCTGTGGCAGGTGCACTAGCTGTTATCCAGTGGCCTGTTGGAACAGCGCGTGAGACCTGTGCGTTTTGTTTTTCTGAGTATTGTGTGGAGGCCCTGGTTTTAGATGACCAGTTATTCTTTCCCACTACACTGTAGGAATGTTCACAGTAGCAATGGTCAAGTGGTGGCTTAGTGGTTAAAGATTCTGGATTGCTGCATTCAGTAGTTCAAGCTCCAGAGTGCCAAGCTGCAAATATCAACATTCCTACAGCTACAGTGTTGTGTGAAAGAAAACCAGGAACCAGGCAAAGATCTGTGTAGTTTTTTTTTGTTCGAGATTTCCCTTAACCCTCAGTGGATTTATCAGCACTCTGACCTTAAATTCTTAAAAATCTGGGATAAGATTTTTACAGTATGGCTCTATATACTACATCTGTAACCCGTGTATATTTACATTTGACAGACACTCTTATCCAAAGTGACTTACATATTATACAACTGAGCAGTTGAGGTCTTTCCTCAGGACTTGGTAGACCTAGGATTCAAACTCCAAACCCTCCACTCAGTAGTCCAACATCTTAACCACTAAGCTACCACATCCCGCATGTTACAGAACCTATGAATTTTAATATTTTGTTTCGGAGGGAAAAAATAAACAGAAAACATGTTTACACCAAATTCACATGTAATTAAAAAATCAACGGGTGGTTGTTGATCTGTACGATTGCATGACTGTAATTCAGAACTACAACTGCAAAAATTAAGGTAAAACGATGGGAGAAATTACCGATGGTTCTAGAAATCCCGATGTATATTGCAGAAGTTTTGAAAAACATGCAATAACAAAAATTTTGAAAAACGTGCAATATGTCTGTTAGTGTAACTACTTACTTACTCATGGTCTCATTTTATACATTGTTTTGTATATACTGTATATTATGTATCTATTCTTTTTATATATTTGGATTTTCTCACTCTTAAGTATAACATTGAAATTTCCCCATTGTGGGACGAATAAATGTATATCATCTCATCTCTTATATAGTGCTATCCATTATTTGTGTAAAATGTGACTGCAGAGGTGATTCAGAAGCTAGCGATTATTCCACCTGTAAAAATTACTGCTTCGTTTACAGAAACTGAGGAAGTTATAAATGTCCTATTTATAATAGCATGATCTGTGGAAATGTATATTGACACTCTGTCACTTGCTCACTGAAAGTCTATTATAAGCAACTAGAGCAAATAGGCTTTTCCACACACATTAAGACAGGATTAGTCTGAGTTTAAACTCATTTATTTCCACAGAGCCCCATTTCCCCTAGCGTGTTTATCACTCTCTGGACTGCTCAGTGTTTCTTTATCGTACTGTTACACCCTCTCTGGCACCCTCAAAAGTTCTCGGTGTCTGTTTATGGCCACTGATGCTAAAGGCAGTTTTGGCTTCAGCACAAATGCAGTAACGATCATATATCATAGCAGCTTCTCTGGCGCATCTATTTGGGGTATTTCCAAACTGTCAAGACCATTTCAACTGTATAACGACACTGCTTCAATGCTTCTTTGTTGTCTTCCTGGTCAGCCTTGATTCTTAATTCCTTTAAAAAGGAATTTCTTTTTTTATGTAAGATGTTCTGGAGCGCAGCGGATTAACTTACTAATTCTGCACGTGTACACATTTACACGCCGTCTCCTGAGGCACCGTTACTATGCCAACATTCACACCGAGAGCTTGCTTAATTAATTGGAAGAGGTCATGAATGGGTTATGCACACTACACGTGGCACATGGGTATATTTCTATGTATTCTAAATATCACGTTAGAATGTTTCTGTGGGTGTCTCTGTACACATTGCAAGGTATGTGTTATGAAATCAATATTCTTAATGTTTTTAAACCTTATCTCTATTGGCTATGTGTACTGAATGTGTGATCAGCAGTATTTCAACACCATTTCCAAGTACTGAGGAAAAAATATAAGCATGTTTACTTGAAAATCATTTAGAATTGAAGTATAAAGGTGAATGTTGGCGGTCTAGTAAGCTATTATTTTCTTTTAGTTGTTTACATGGAATTTAGTGTTTTAAATATCTACTCTTTACCATATTAGAGAAGGACAATTTTACTTATTTTATAAAAGAATTTTCTTCCATCTATCAATCTTCTGCACCGCTTATCTAACACAAGGATCTATGCCCCCTTTCCACCAGAAAGAACCGGGTGCTGGTACAGAGCCGGTGCTTGTGCTGGTTCGAAGCCTTCTAAGAACCGGTTTGCCTTCCCATGGGCTAGAGAGCCATCACAGAGACAAGTCTTACGTCACTGTATACAACGTTATACAGCAACTTTGGCGCAGCAGCAGCAAACACATCAACAACAATGGCGGATGTTTCTTTATTACTAATGCTTATTGCTTCGTGAACCTACATTGGCATCCAAACGCGGCGAATCCTGAATTAAAATTATTTTAAAATGGCGCTAACGACGTTCTCTTTTGTCTTGTTGGTCACAGTAGCCCCGCGCACAGCCCCTGATGCTAGTGGTTCTTAAGAGTCTAGACCAGCAATGTTTTGGTGCTAATTATGAACCACTTTTCATGGTTCAGAGCCGGTGCTTTGGGTGTCGAAAAAGAAAGAACTGATTTTAAATTGGGCTCTGGCTCCGAACCAGCACTCAAACCGCCTTGGTGGAAAAGGGACACTAGGGACTGTCCCCACCGTCTCGGGGCACAAGGACACCCTGGTCGGGTGTTTCACAGGTTGTCACACACCATGGAAAATTTAGAGATGTCAGTCAATCAAGCTACAACACTTGTCTTTGGACTGGTGAAGAAAAAAAGAGGAAATTCTGCTCACACACAGGGTGAGGGCAGGAACTGACCCCCAACCTCAGAGGTACAACTGCTAAGATACAGTTTTTCACAAATAAACAAGTTATGTGTGTGTGTGCAGATTAGGTTAAAACACTGAAGTAGTGCTTTAAGCTAACAGTAACCAGTAACAAAGAGCAGTGTGTGTGTGGTGTGTGTTGATTAGGAGAAACGTACAAGATTCCTAATCTCACATAAGGTTTCTTGTAATACCTTATTTAACACTGATCTGGTGTGTTTATGTGAAAAGGGTCAGAGATATTTGGAAATTAAAAACCGATAATATATTGTGCAAAAATCCATAATACAAGTGCATTCTCTTGTTTACATAAAAAAAAAAAAACAGCCCTGGGCTGATGTCTGTATATTTCTCTTCAGCATTGTGGGTTAAATCCACATTCAGTGCGCCTCTTTCCCGCTCTAATCTGAGAGTCAGATTTGAGTCATATACTGTATGTTAACCTAAACTTCTGTGCTTCTCTTCCTGCAGGTCTTCCAGAACAGTACTACAGCCTAGTGTGGTTCCTGAGCCCCATCCTGGGCCTCATGTTTACTCCTTTGATCGGATCAGCAAGTGATCGCTGCACTTTGCGCTGGGGTCGGCGCCGACCCTTCATCCTGGCACTGTGTGTGGGTGTGCTTCTCGGCGTAGCACTCTTTCTCAACGGATCTTTAATAGGTGAGCCTCAGGATGGGGGGGAGAAAGGGATTTTCTTTTTTGCTTAAGAAAAAATATGCAAACACAAAGAGGGTACTGGAGGTACTGAACTAACATTGACCTCATGCTGTAAAGGTAATCATATTTAATTTAGGAACAAATCAAATGCATCAGTTTACTTTCCTTGTACAAACCAGAAATCAGAACGAGTCTAAATTGAGTTTTAAAAGTGCACTTTTCCAGACTCACTTCTTGTTTCTACTCACAGTGAAGCACCTGACACAATAAAAATGTGACTTTTCACATTTCTTATCATTTATTTGACCTTGGATCAGGTTTACAGTAATTCTTTACACAACAGACTGAAATGACCATAAATGTACTATAGCTAATTGTAGCTGTAGGGGGGCACGGTGGCTTAGTGGTTAGCAGGTTTGCCTCACACCTTCAGGGTTGGGGGTTCGATTCCTGCCTCCGCCTTGTGTGTGTGGAGTTTGCATGTCCTCCCCGTGCCTCGGGGGTTTCCTCCCCGGACCAAAGACATGCATGGTAGGTTGATTGGCATCTCTGGAAAATTGTCCGTAGTGTGTGTGTGTGTGTGTGTGTGTGTGTGTGTGTGCCCTGCTATGGGTTGACACTCTGTCCAGGGTGTATCCTGCCTTGATGCCCGATGACGCCTGTGATAGGCACAGGCTCCCTGTGACCCGAGTAGTTCGGTTAAGCGGTAGAAAATGAATCAATGTATGAATAATTGTAGCTGTGCTGATGGTAGTATGAATCCCAAATCCCCAAAATGCGAAAATGCGAGATATCACAAAGGACTGCAGCTGATAGACATGCTCCCCTTTTTTTTTTTTTTTTTTTTTTTTTTTTTTTTTTAAAAGTCTAATATTAATCCACTTGCTCTGTATCATATACCCAGCATGCAGGGGCTCATAACAACGGGCAATATTAAACTAAAGAATTTGAATGCACATACATGTACACAGTTAATATTTTACAATCAGTAACCTTGTAGCCCTGGTCATGAGTACTGTCTCCAACTGCTTGACATCAGCCCATGCTAAAATAGTGAAATAGAAAACATGCATGGCTACTAAGCAACAAGTCATTCACAGAGATATAAATAATGAAAGGCTTCACTTTTTTTCCACAGGACAAGGGAGCCTCGTTCGTACTCGCATTCGTGTACTGATAAACACCAGTCCACTGTAAATTAACAAGCACGTTCGCATTGCAGCTGATTTACACTTGGTGATAGCCACAAAACTTCATTTAACTGTTCTTATTTCAATGGTTTAAATTATGGATTTCTTTTAGGTCGTTCATATAAAATGACAGTTTGTGCATGCAGTTGAAATAAAAAAAGAGTGTAATGAGTATACAGATTTTCTCTGTATCATCTAACTCATCCTACATCTACAGTTCAAAGCTGATAACGTGTGTGTGTTTGTGTGTGTGTGTGTGTGTGTGTGATCTCTGTAACATGGGAAAGGACTAGGAACCAGTTCACAGGGAAATATTTCCTGTTGTGCCCCTTTTTTACCTTTTATTGGTTATCTGGAACAACTTCCTGTCTCCAGCATTAGCTTGCTGTATGCTACTCAATTGTCAGAAAGAAAAAGGTCTTTGTTTACAACTTAAACATTTTTCTCCTTCTTGTGTTCTGTCTACATCTCAGTGTATCTTCTTGACTGTTGTTTTTAGTGGCCGTGTGATCTCACTATAATAAGATGAATTCTAATAATATTGAGATGCATTTCTTAGCATAAAATACATTTCTTGCAATAGCAAGATTCTTTAAATTCATTCATTCTCATTAACATGATGTTCCTTCATTGTCATTAGATGCTTTTCGCTTCATAAACTTTCCCAATTTCTTGTACAATATTGAAACTATAATATAATAAGATATTTCCTCATAATGACCTTTTTTTGTAAAAAAAAAGAAAAAAAAAAGAAATGTTTTTTATAGTGATAATGAAATACCTTTATTTTGCAATGAAATGCTTCTCTTGTAAGAAAGAAATGCCCTGTCCTGTCTGTAATAAGGAGATGCTTTTCTTGCAAAAACAGGATTTCTCATTATAACAAGATGATGATGATGATGATGATTTTTTTTTTCATGACACCCATGCACTTTCCTAGATAGGTAACAGTAGCTGATGATTATTGCTGGTTTGGCTTGTTTTATTGTGTGCTCTGTCTCAGGTTTGCGTGTGTGTGTATGTGTGTGTGTGTCAGGTTTGGCTATAGGAGACATGCCCAACCGGCAGCCTATAGGCATTGTGCTGACCGTGCTTGGTGTGGTAGTGCTTGACTTCTGCGCAGACGCAGCCGAGGGGCCAATCAGAGCATATCTGCTGGATGTGGCTGATACAGAAGAGCAGGATATGGCTCTCAACATTCATGCCTTCTCAGCAGGTACATTTAATATATAAATATATCTAAAAATATATGTGTATACACACACCTAAACACACATCTAAGCACACAGTGTCCCCAGCTTTCCACATCCTTTACACTTTTTCATCAGTTAGATCATCTCTTTCAACACCTTCTCAGCTGAAGGTACCCTGTACACACACACACACACACACACATTTTTCCTACATGTAGGCTATACTGTGTCAGCTTGTTATTGACCAGCGATGAATATATAAAGGAAAAGAAGGAGAAAAAGCAAAGGGAAATGCTTCTTGTTCTCAAAACAACATTATTATATTATATATAATTTTTGGCTCTGATTGGTCAAATAGCGTTGATTCGTTCTCTTAAACAGCAGATGTAAAAACAGTTCCAGCTCCAAAAAAAAAAGACAATAGTTGATATGTTGTAGCAGCTAAAACTAAATGAAAAGCATTTGGGGGGGGGAACAAAAAAAAGTGCCAATGCTACCATCTTTATAAGACTATAAGCTGTTAGTCTGTGACTCTTTAATACTCAATTCAATTCAAGTTTATTTGTATAGCGCTTTTTTACAATTGACATTGTCTCAAAGCAGCTTTACAGACCATAAACATAGAACAAAGGGTTATTATAAGAATAATATAAAGATTAATCGAATACAAAATTCTTAATATTAGATACAATATAATAAATAAAAGATTAATATTAGATAGATTTAGTTCACAATGTGTATGTACTGTATTTATCCCCAATGAGCAAGTCTGAGGTGACTCGGGCAGCAGTGGCAAGGGAAAAACTCCCTTAGATGGTAAGGAAGAAACCTTGAGAGGAACCAGGCTCAAGGGGAACCCATCCTCATATGGGTGACACTGGAGGGTGTGATCACAACATTTGTTAGACTGTATATTTATATAGATGCAAAAGATCACATGGAGTTCAAATCTTTTTAGTATAGCAGAACCTAAGTGTAGCTGGTAGATCCCTGGATGCCTCAGGGTTCCCTGGGTCGGCCTCATCTCAGTGGTCCAAAATCTTCATCGCACGTAAGACGATCAGGGCTGGTATAATTTCTGTATGCCTCGGGATGGGTAGAAGAGAGAATCAATGGAGAGGGATTAACACATCTGCTGTTCATAAAATTTGCAATTCTGATATAATAATGCACAGTATTATGGGATGTATTATGTGTACGCCTGACTAAAGAGATGAGTTTTTAATCTACATTTAAACTGGGAAAGTGTGTCTGAGCCCCGAACACTATCAGGAAGACTATTCCAAAGTTTGGATTAAATATGAAAACGCTCTACCACCTTTAGTAGACTTTGATATCAATGGTTAAGCTAACATAATAGTTTATAGAGTTCAGTTGATCGGGAGTTATCAAGGTGAGTAAATTATTTATACCGGCGTTGTGCACCGTGATAAAGGTCATAAAGCAAACTAGCTTACTAACTAGTGTGTGTTTCTTTAGGACTGGGAGGCGCCGTGGGCTATGCACTTGGTGGTCTTGACTGGACAAACACCTTCCTTGGTCAGGCTTTTAAGTCCCAGGAACAAATCCTGTTTGTGTTTGCTGCTGCAATATTCATCGTCTCAGTGACACTGCACCTCTTCAGCATCGAGGAGGAACAGTATATCCCGCAGCAGGAACGACTGGATGAGGAGGCTGACGGGACAGCCTCTGTCAAACTGAATGTCCTGCTTGGTCTTCCGTCATCGCAGCAACAGCTGGATCTGATTCCTGAGGATGAGCCCTATGAGCATGAATCCCACTCGGCTGAGCCAGAGCTGGACTACCTGGATATGGAGCTGGTGCGCAGTAAGAGTGACTCAGTGCTGGCCATGACTGATGGAACTCTGGAGCATGAGGCGCTCTTTTTACGCCAGATCGAGCCTTCCATCTTTCACGATCGTTTATCATCATTCTACGGCAGCCAAGAGTTCCCACATGGGCGCTTCAGCCTCGGCCGTCTGTCATCCTTAGTGCACGAGCCAGAAGGTGAAGAGGTGCCACTCCATGCCAAACCCAAAGCCTCCAATGGTCAACCAGCCGGGCACAGTGATCCCACTGGACATTCCCAGCCACTTTCAACAAATGCACTCAAATCCTCCAGTGCTGGAGCTGCCATCCGGCGCCGGCGCCACACTTTCTACCGTCAGTCATCCTGTACTTTTTCCTACTACGGACGTCTTGGCTCTCATCGCTACCGCTACAGGCGTGCCAATGCCGCCGTGCTTATAAAACCATCACGCAGCATGAACGATATCTACGAGATGCAGCAGCGCCAGAGGAGGGGACAGCGGCACAGGGCTCGACACCAAAGCGGAAACACTACATCCAGTGGAGACACCGAGAGCGAGGAAGGTGAAATAGAGACTACTGTACGGCTACTCTGGATGTCCATGCTAAAGATGCCCAAAGAATTACTTCGGCTCTGTCTTTGTCACCTGCTCACCTGGTTCTCCATCATCGCTGAAGCCGTGTTCTACACTGACTTTATGGGACAGGTCATCTATGAGGGTGACCCTAAGGTAAGATAATAAAGGACGACACAATAGTAACATTCTATTTATTTTTTAACACATTCATTAGGTGTGTAACAATGCAATTTAATATTCCTTGCTTTATGGTGCTGTCTGTGACACATTTTCAATAATGTAGAAACAAGCCTGTATGTGTTCCTTCCATTTTTTTCAATAATTAAAACATTCAACATTAAATGTTTTTGTTTTCCTTTTTTTCTATGAAGTGTTTGCATGATCCATACAAGTTTTGTATTTAAATAGTAGCACAATTCAAACATTAGCTATCTGGACAAGCTTTTTCAGGAGTACAGGGTTGCCAGGTCTTGCTAATGTTTCCATCCTAATATATCTTAAACAAAAAGACCATGTCTAGAATATTTGGGAAATGGAAAAGGGAGATGCATGTTTCTTTTTTCCATAACTTTCTGCTTTAACCACATAATTTATCCATCTGTAACCTCTTGAAACCTGTTGGTGCGATTGTCAAGGGGTGACTGCTGAAGTCATGCAGCCATGAAACATCTGGAATGTTTCCCACAATGAAAGGGCTAATAACTGTTCTCATGTTGACCTCAAGGTTATGTCGTTATAAGACTTGTTCTGAATCTGTTTTGGTTCTATTAGGCTCCTTCAAACTCTACGGAGCTGCAGAGTTACCATAAAGGAGTGCAGATGGGCTGCTGGGGGCTGGTAATCTACGCTGCTACGTCTGCTGTTTGCTCAGGTCTGTTCGATACAACATGTATCTACAATATGATCAAGAGTCTCAGGACCAACATGCAAATACCTAGGTGTAAAGTAGTTTCTTTTTCAGGTGAAAATAATTCTGTGTGATTCTTCCATCAGTTGATATTGATAGGTCCATCTTAGGTTACTGAGGATAGAAAGATCCTTGGATATTCTCTAGATTATAAAGATTATAATTAGATTTTGCTATGTTTAACATTGTAGGACTGAAGGACTGTATAGTATGAGATTTGTAACCAGTCATTTCTAAACATGCTTATTGTCTTATCTATGCTCCAATATAAAAACCTGTGTATATGCCTTTTTAGTTACAAATTTCTGTAGATTTGATTCTAAATCTGTTTGTTACCTCTTTTAAAGCTTTACTCCAAAAGTATCTGGACAACTTTGACCTCAGCATAAGGGTCATCTACATTCTGGGCACTCTGGGTTTCTCCATCGGCACGGCCATCATGGCTATCTTCCCAAATGTCTATGTGTCCATGGTGATGATCAGTAGTATGGGTATCATCTCCATGAGCATCTCCTACTGTCCGTATGCTCTACTGGGCCAGTACCATGAGATCAAAGAGGTGAGATGGCATAACATCAGAATGGAGAACAAAAAAATGTGATCTTGGAGGTTTTGCCTGTGATGTAGGCGCCCAGTGAGCTGTTCTGACTATTTCAGAATGGCAATAAAAACATCCAATGCAATTGGAAACACCTTGAGAGTGTTCAGAGGAGAATGCTCAGACTCAAGACACAGACTCAAGTAACTTATAAGCATCTTATAATGGTTACTGTTGTATGTTTACATTTCTGGCATTTTGTCTGACACTCTTATTTAGACTAACTTACATTTTTATTTTATACATTTAAGCAATTAAGGATTAAGAGTCTTGTTTAAGGCTTCAGAATTGTCACCTTGATGGTTTTGAGATGTGAACTTACAACCTTTCAATCAGTTGTCCAACATAACCTCAGATAATCACTCTCTAGAATCGTGGTGAGAAGAAAAGCATCTTGGAATACACAAAATGCCAAACATTGAGGCAGATGGACTACAACAACAGAGGACACATCAGAAAAAATACCTTGTTCTTGGCTGATGGGAACCTGGGGGATGTGGCAGCCTAGTGGTGAAGGTGTTGGATTACTGATCGGAGGGTCATGACTTTGAATCCCAGGTCCATCAAGCTGTCACTGCTGGACCCCTGAGCAAGGCCCTTAACCCTCAATTGCTCAGTTGTATAAATTGAAATAAAATGTAAGTCACTCTGGATAAGGGTGTCTTCTAAATGCCATAAATGTAAATGTAAGCTGATGTCTGCTGCTGTTGTATCCCATCTGCCTCAAGGTTTGACATTTTGTATGTTCTTGGATGTTTTTCTGCTCACCACAGTATAGAATGTTGTTGTTGTTTTGTTACTATACTATAGCCTTCCAGTTAGCAACCATTCTCCTCTTACCTCTCTCCTCAACAAGGCGTTTCTTCCAGCAGAACGTTAATTGAAGGCTCTTGGCATGTATCTGTATGATTTTAGGCATTGTTCTGATGCCGCATAATTATTATTATTATTATTATTATTGTTAGATCAGGTGATTTGGTTAAACGTGATTATGTCTGTTTTCCTTAGTAAGATGACACACATTTGCATGTGATTTGCTGGAAAGGAATTGTATTTTTCCTTGTAGGAACAAACAGGGCTTTGTCAATACTACTCAATAACTAGGATTTTTTTCCTACCATTCCATAGTATATCCATCACAGCCCTGGCAACTCAAAGCGAGGCTTCGGCATCGACTGTGCGATCCTATCATGCCAAGTGTACATCTCGCAGATCATCGTGGCGTCAGCATTGGGTGCAGTGGTGGATGCAGTGGGCAGCGTACGTGTTATCCCCATGGTGGCGTCTGGTGGCTCCTTCCTGGGTTTCTTGTCTGCTTGCTTCCTGGTCATCTATCCAGGAGATGGTGATGGAGAGAAGAGTGAGCAGAACAAAGCACTCACCAATTCGAGCAATGCAGAGAATGACCCCAGCACCGAGAAGCCTAGTGTCCTGAAGCTCACACGCAAAGGCACCACCACCACAACCTGCAACGTGGAGTGTGAGTCCACACTGTGATGAAGATTAGTGGCTGTGGAGCACACATTCCCTACATCCCAGCTTGATTCTGCTTTCACCAGGGAGTGGTGTAGATTTTATTTGTTTGTTCATTTGTTTGTAGAGGTGGCATTAGCATTCTTGATCCTCAGGGCCACCAGGGGGTGCAGGACACTAGAAAAAATGACAAGGGCATTGTGGTCTGTCCCGTTCTTTCAATATACATTAATCTATTTAAGCATGTACTTCATCCAATCAAAGATCCTACTTCCACTCTAAGTGCAAGATCTAATCACGTAATCCAATCTAATCAAAATGAAAATAAGTTGTGTAAGATAATCATTTGGATTCTAGGTTTCTCTTCAATTGATTATTCCTTCTATTCCGAGTGTTTCTTTGGCCTTATGGCCTCCTGTCCATGAAGAGGAAGTTTCTCCAAGTACATTAAATAACATTTAATCCTTGTTTCTTAAAATGTCTAAACTCCTGGTGGATGTATGTGTGGTAGTTTAAGTTGATCAGTGGCAAAACGCCCTAAGGTTTAAAACAGACCCAAATCCTTACCTTTTTATAGTGTTTCAGTTTGTGCAAAACTGCTAAAGTTAGTGCTGGGAGAAGAAATTGATCCCCTTAAAGATTCCTACCTTTCCCATGGTCCTTTGCTCTCTCTTTGAGCAGTTCATATAATCATATATATCAATTTGCTACTTAACAAATAATGTTGTAACAAATCTCAATGCTGCAAATGAGTCTATAGAGCACATACCAAATGAAGCAATTAAGTAAATATGTGAAGCTATTGGAAGATGCTTTGTGTGTCTTTCAGTTTAGTTTTCAGTAACAGGATATAATTGGAGTCAGCGCAGTTGTCGTATAAAGTCAGTGCCTGTACATGGGGCTTGAGGTGATTGGGAAGGTACCTGTGGAACATGTCTTAACTTTTCGACAGAACTTAAGCTGTGCAGTAATTCAGCTGAAAAAAAAATTGTTTGGAATTTAGTTCTGATTACAATTCTGTTTTGTATTTTATTGACCGAGTTTGGGACTGGAGTGCTGAACCCTCGGTAGTAAACGTTTACATTCTCTTTCACTGCTGCATTGCACTGCACTGCACTGTTTTTAGACCCTTCCACACCAAGATCTCCCAAGTTACATGTCATCTTTGGCACCTTGGCTCCTCCATGGCCTCCGGTTCAGTTCCAGTTTACTCTACAACCATGCAATATGCCTGTGATGGTGGGCGCTGTGGTGGTTGTGTGCGTAATCGTTCCAACTGTTCTTCTGGGTTAGTTACATTTGGAGAAAGCGGTGAGATTTCTGACTTGCTCAAGGCTGGAAGACCAGTCAAGTCAGGATCCTATTATTTTATATTACAAGACATGGTATTTACTTCCATATTGCTGTTTAGCATGTCAGACACTCTGAAGCATGTTGACAATATTTGTGTTTCCCTCCAAGCAGATTTGTACTTATCTGCTGTATTATCTGTATTTGTAGCGATCTTTATACAGTGTTAAAACTAAGTCGTAAGCTGAATTATTTTTTTTTTTTTTGGAATGTTTATTAAAAAAAATTGATAAACCAAACTTGAAAATATATACACACACAGACATAAGGCTTTTTTTCAGACAAATCGGACGCAGTTGCAATAATAATGTTACTTGCCTCAGAAGGTTTGAGTGCTGGATTTTCCTACCTAGTGCATGAGGATGTTGCATCCTAGATACTAAGGAAATGCAATACGTTTTATGAAGGCCATATAAGCCTCTCTAATGAACTATAAACATGTAAGTGATGGGTTATAATGCATTTATAAGGCATTGTTTATGTATTCCAAGCCTTAATAGTGTACTACAAATACAATATCTTTGTTTTATGGCTTAAAAAAATATCCCTAACTTTCTTCAGTTTAAACCATGAAGTATAATCCACAAATTATAACAAATCCAAGTACACGGTTACTAACAAGTAATGAAAATATGTTGCTCTCTTTGTTTGTCCCACAAGCTTTATACCTCCTATATATTTTTGTTTAACATTGTCTCTCCATCCCAAATAATGTAGCCATATTTGAATTCACCTAATAATCATTTTTTTTAAAGCATTTACATTTTTAAATGTTGATGCGTTTGATTTGTAGCAATAAAAGTAAAAAAAAAATGTCCATGTGCTACAATACATTTAACATACAAAAATCGGGAAAGGAGCAGGGCTTAATTTCTGTTCAATATAATATGCTATCTGAGGTTCTTACAAGTGTGTTGTGTATGTCCTTTGTAATGAATAATAATAACAATTAATAATATAAAGTGCAATTTTCATAAGTGATTATAATCTGTATAGCATAATGCCTTAAAAATGTGTCATAACATGATTACGGTGGGTATATGATGGACTGGATATAAATATGGCCTTCATAGAAAGTGTTATTGATAAGTAATCATTACTTAAAAATATTAGAGACTTGGCTTTAGTCGGTGGACAGGTCTCTATTTTTTTTAAATACTTGAAGTGTGCTGTATTTTTTTTTTTTTTTTTTTTTTTTTTTTTCCCCGGATGATCCAAGTAGATGTTTGGTAAAGAACTGGATGAAGGGATGCTGAGTTGGAGTTGGTTTGGTTGGATTTGCTCTATCAGGACGTATGTACATTTCATGTGAATGTAACTTGTCATTTTATTCTTTTATTATGAGCAAAAGATTTGATAATGCAAAGAACTTGCACACGGGCTGTTGTCCCTGACTCGGATTATGCATAGTCTTGGACTACGAAGGTTACACCTTTTACTGTGCAAGTTAGTTCAAGACGAAGCTTAATCCTGGTCTGTAGAAGGACACCCAAACAGAGTTTTAAGAATCATTTTGCAAAAGAAAAAAAGAACTGTGGATATTTATTTTTGAGCTCTTTCATGTTATACTAAATGCTTTGGCTTTATTTAAAGATGAAAATCCAATTATAGAGAGATATAATAATATTATTATTATTATTATTAACTGTTGTGCTAAATGCAAATGGAAATATGCGTTGGAAAAGATCAGAGTTGTGAGTGTGTTTGTGTGTTTATGTGCGTGGGTGTGCGTGCGTGTGTGTGTCTGTGTAATGTCAGAATTAGACTTCTAGCTGTCTACAACTCCTAGTTTACAGACCGTAATTTAAAGCAAATGTCACTTAAGTCAATGATTCTCATTATGTGTAGTTCAAAGTATGTGATTATGAATAATCCTTTATTATTGCCTCCTTCATTAATTATGATTGTGTATTCGTTCACTGTTTCGAAGAAAGTTAGTGGATGTTAACGACAGACAAAATGTATGGAGGAGAACAGAATATCTGCAGTGTACTATAAGCTTTGTTATTCGAAAGTTGTATATATTCCTTTGAAATAGTTTCTTTTGCTGCTGCTATATATTATATATATATATATATATGTGTGTGTGTGTGTGTGTGTGTGTGTGTGTGTGTATATACACACACAGTATATATATGTATATATATTCGTCTGTGTGTGTGTAAAATATATATATAATATATATATATATATATATATATATATATATATATATATATATATATATATATATAAAGCTGAATTATTTTTGTTAGTTTCATTTTCTAAGAACTGTACAGAACATCTGTAAATATGCACAAGCCTTCAAATGTAGATCTATTCAGGAACACTGTATTGAATGCACCTTTAAAGAATCACTGAAAGAAACGTTATGGATGTGTCTCCTTTTTTATCTGGACTTTTCCCTGTATAACTGCATGTATGAGTGATTTTATAGCTGGTGTATAGCATGTTTGGGTGTCATTAGGATAAATCATTAAATATTGTATGATGAGATCTCAATAGTAGGGGGGAAAGTTTTGCATGTCCCTTTTTTTCATGTGAAATCGATGGATAATTTTATCCAATCAACAAACTTTTTTTTTTTTTTTTTATCCAATCAACAACCACTTTTATAACATCCTCCAATGCCTTAAGGATTCA
Source organism: Tachysurus fulvidraco (assembly GCF_022655615.1). NCBI lineage: Eukaryota > Metazoa > Chordata > Actinopteri > Siluriformes > Bagridae > Tachysurus > Tachysurus fulvidraco. The sequence continues at coordinate 6,696,488 of NC_062541.1, read as the reverse complement.
ATGAATATTTTTTTTAATGACTAGATTTTTTTTTCATAACCATAGATACAAACTTAATAGACTGAATAGATTACGTTGAAATTTACATTTATGTTTTTTGTTAGACGTTTGTTAGAGTTTTTGCTATCCATCAACTTACAGAAGTCTCTTTGGAAGTCTGTCCTAATGAATACATCGATATTGGCGCCCTATATCACAAACTAAAATTACCATCAGTCTAAAACTTCTGTTGGGAGGTAAAATAACAAGCAATGCATATTTTTTTAACATGAAGAAGTCATCTGAGACGTTTCAAATGTTTAAATGATTATTACATTCATTTATGTACGTCGTATGTGACCTACTCTAAATTGGATTATCGAGTTAATAAAATTCTTACACTAGTCATATTCTCCATGGCGTCTCAGAGTATGTCAGAAAAACCGAACCTCCCTGGTTCAGATTACTGCAGTATCTGTGTTTCTGTTCTATCTGTATGGGAAGATGCATCACCCCAAGTAGTGAACGAGTGTGTGAATGTGTGTGCATGGTGCTCCTGCCTCACGCCCAGTGTTCCTGGGATAGACTCTGGATTTGCTAGACAACTGCTGAGCTTTTATAAAAAAATATATATATATATTAAAAAAATCTTTATTAATAATGTGTATTTTGCCTAAAAATACAAAATATCATACTGACTATGTTCAATCGAAGTATATTAGCAACTGGACAATGTTTAATGAATAAATGATTGTAAGACACTGCCGGCTGGTGGTCATTTGAAAGCGTTTTTCTTTCTTTCTTTCATTCTTTCTTTCCATTCTTTCTTTCCATTCTAACTAAAGTACTTGACACATTTGTGGTTTGTTCCTAGTGACTAGGATTTTTTCCCCCCAGACAAAATGTGTTAATGGAGCCATCAAAAAGTGGGGAAAATTCTGGAAACTTAACCTGGTGCTCATGATGATCTTCATGTCATATAACGTAGATGCTTCTGATCTCTATACTGGCAGCTATTTAACATATTTCCACGTGGCCCAATTTTTACTGACATTTCAAAAACACCCTGAGAAGAGCATGGCAATATCTACAGTATATTTCTGAAGATTACACACACAACTGCATTCAGCAATATGTCAGGTACTGAAACACAGCTTCCAGTAATGTTAGAATACTCAGTCTGGGGGAAGATTAGATGCATTCCTTATCTATGCAATTTACTACATTATTTATCCTTTTCTGACTCTTGTTCATGCCTCACTATGTCTTTACACTCATTTTACAATGACAAAAGATTATATAAAATTATAATGTGTGAAGTGTATTTTCAATAGACTTTCAATGGAATTTGACTAACATATTTCAAAAGACACACACTTTGGTCATGTTTAACATTAAATAAATATGGACTAAAACACTTCGGACAATAGGATGCACGGCAGAGTTTCTATCACAAATCTTTCTTTAATTCAACATACTTTTCATATTTCATGCCTTCTCAGTATGGGACAGGACAACATTAGCCATGAATTCTGTAATAATCGGTGTATATATAAAATTTTAAACTACAGATCTATTTAGAATGTATAAATAGCCTATCTAATGTATCTTGGCTCAATTGTTTGTGGCTCTGAGTTGTTGTTTGGAGGAGTGGGGTTCAAGCCCCAATGTTGCCAAGCTTCCACTGTTGGGTCCTTGAGCAAGGCCCTTAACCTTCACTACTCCTGGGTTGCTTTATCATGGCTGACCCTGCACTTTGAGCCCAATTTCCAAAACTTGGATATGCAAAGAAAAGAGTGTGCTGTAATGTACTGTACAGTATATACATGACAAATGCAGTCTTCTAAGTAAAGTTTCAGAGAGCAGGGAGGGAATATTTTTCAGGTTTGATACCACTAATTTTTGGAAAAAAATCATTTACTATCATGTCCTGTTTTACTTGACATGACTAAAAATACAGCCGTAATGATTTCAATATATTTTTTGAATGTGAAAATGGCAAGAATGCTTTTTTACGTTTGGATGCATCTCCTGTCAGTTGTTTTATAGACACTATACAGGTCACCTAAGATCCTGGGAATGGGGCGTTGTGAATATGGGTAGGAATCATTTAAAGGTCGAGCCCACTTTAGATTTAAAGTGCTAATCGTGAAAAAATAAAACTTACCTTAAAATATATGTAAAAAAAAATGCTGCTCAAGGAGGCTCCTCACTGTGTGGAGATGATTGAGGATCAAGCATGCTGTAATTATAAGTTATTTTAATTATCAACGTGTGTGAAATAAGGAAATCCATAAAAGGTTTATTTTTTTTAAGATTGTATGTTGACCTCAGGTTAGCTCAGAGGACAATAAACCCAGTTACTTGTGAACCCAGACGCTTCCAGACTGACTGTAACTAAACAGCAATGGCCTTGTGATGTTCATTAAAGGCCGAGACTTTCTGTCGATGTGTTCCTGAATTTGCAGACGAGTTTTGATATTTGTTTTTGTTTTATAATAGTATTGTATTTTTCTTATATTTTATAGAGTAATAAAGAGCTTCATGTGGATTTAGGTTGGATATTTGTAAGTAATTGACAATGGATGTCTTTAGTGTTTTCTCGTTTGTTTGAGCATCATTGAATCTCAGCGGCTTCATTATCCGAATCAGATCTCTGGCTTCTCTCGTCACGTGACCTAATCACACAAGATCCTCTCTAGTTTTTATATACTTTACATTTCTTTTAGGTCAATAATGTTTAAGGAACTAGACTTAAGGCTCCGTAAACACACAGGGTAAATTTAGTGTGTGTAGCCGGTCTGCCTCCTGTCATGTTTTTTGGATGTAGGAGAAAACCAGAGAACATGGAGGAAACCCATACAAACATTGTGGAAAACATGCACAGGTGAACAGCAAGTTTAGAAAGTAAGCAGAGCTCAGGATGATGGTGACAGATGACAGGTGATGCAGCAGACATGTCCTTTTTTTTAAACATGAGTTAAATGGGAGATTGTCACCAGAAGCTGCTGCTCTTCCCTGACTAGCTTTCATGGAGCTCATGAAAAGGATGGGAAATTCAGAACAGAGCCATACCGCCAAATGTAAATTTTATAAGCTTGCAAATAAAAAATTATAACAGAATCGTCTTTATTTTGATTCAAGTGGTCCTGACTGAACTTAGTGTTTTTAAAACTTACTGCACACCAATAAATAAAATCTCACATGTGTTCCGATTCTCACATGTGAGTTTCTGATCGGTTTACTGTTACAAACGTGATCTGTGACATGATCTATATACTGTATATACATTCTCTATCTCTACCTCTATCTCTATATCTATCTACAGGTTCGTTCCCACGATCTTCCCATTCATCTCCCTGATAGCTGTGTTGGCTTCAACTTCAGAGGAATATGTGATGAATCCATATCCTTTTACCTTTATATGCTGTACAGGGAGATACAGAAAGCAAACAATGAGGATTACACACACACTAAAATATATATAAAAAAGAGCAGCTATGCTGTGTTAGTATCAGGGAACTGTGATTGAACCACCTATAGTCTATATCCACAACTTATCTGTCTATACTGATAAAATTTCTGATAGCAGCTATATAAAATACAATGTATGAAAAAAAACACATGTCCCCTAAAAGCAAGAGTAAGGGGAAGTAAACATAGTGTATTGGGAAAGGAAGAAACTGGAGGGATTAGTAGTTCACCTGAGCTCTGATGATATTCCCAAACTGGAGGAACTCCTCATAGAGGAGTCATAGAGTCCAAACCCCTAATGTACAGTTCAGCTCCCTGCAGAACAGAGGGCAAAGTCTAGTTAACATCCAGTGTGTTAAATAATCCAATCATAAAGCTCAAAATGTGAGAAATGAAACAGAAAAATAAACAGAAAATCCCAAAGCAGCATGTAAAGGTGAATAAAGTGTGCCACTATGTTTATGATAATCACATCACGTTAGCAGCACGTCCCCATGTCTATATATGGACACAAAGGCCTGTCCTCTCAGGTCTGAGATCTGTGAATTTTATTGCTGTACCTTTGTGTTTGGTGTCTTCTGCTCCCAAACATCATCTGCCTTCTTACTCTGCTTTATCTTTATTCCTTTTTATCTAAGTCCTCAACATTTTTCTTTTTTTTCTCAATCTTGTCCTTCTTCTCAATAACTTTCTCCCGCTTTCTTCGACCAGTTCAAGAATCTCCTTCTCCTTGCTGACCTCCTGCTCCTTAAGCTTCTCTGACTCCTTCAGCTCAGCATCCAGTGCATCCATAATTTTCCCCGTGTCAGTTGGGGAGGAGTTGGTAAAGAGTCGATGGATGCAGCATTATCTGTCAGGAAAGGAAGCAGATTCGAGGCCAGTTGAGGCTCAGGCTCAGGTGGAGACAAAGACTCAGGCAGACCCACAGGGTTGGGTTGTGACAGAGTCTCAGGTGGAGACACAGGCTCCGGTTGAGATATGGTCTCAGGTGGGGTCACAAGCTTTGGTGGAGATGGCGGTTCGGGTGGAGATGCACGTTCAGTGGGAGACACAAGTTTGTGCAAAGATATAGGTTCGGGTGGAGACAAGGTCCTCATCTTCCTGTTCATCGTCTTTCTGAATTGTGGTCTGTAGGAAATATAAGTTGTAGGTAAATTGTGAATCTCCTAGAGATAGTTTAGGTGTTAAATGTCTGGAGTTAATACGTGAAAACACCATTATAACAACCTTAAACATTTTTACTGTAGTGCTTTTTGATTTCTTACCAGTGTGGGCTTCCATTTGTGCAGAATTGGCTGGTGGTTCTGAGTAGGCTGGGAAGATGGGAGGAAGCAATCTGCTACAATAGCCTCCACTGTTGGGGTTTGGGGTAGAAGTCGGGTGTCAGGGAACCTCATCCTCATTTGGGTGACACTGGAAGGTGTGATTATTAATATACAGTCTGACAATTGTGTATTGATGAGGAGGATGTTGTCCTCAAAGACCACATGTAGACCTCAACTCAACGAAGGTCCAAAATCTTCATGACATGGACACAACTGGATCTGGTACAATCTCTGGATGATTCGAGATGAGTAGAAAAAAGAAGCAGTGGTGAAGAATTAGCATAGCTGCTGTTCATAATATTAGCAAGCACTAAATAATAATGTGCATTTGATCAGATGTAATAGAGCACAAGATTATGGGAAGTATTATGTGTATAGCTGAATAAATAGATACGTTTTAATCTACATTTAAACTGGGAAAGTGTGTCTGAGCCCTGAACACTATTTGGCTATTCCAAAGTTTAGGAGCTAAATATGAAAACGCTCTACAGTCTTTAGTCGATTTTGATATACTGGGAACTACCAGAAGTCCTGAGGTTTGTGATCTCAGAGAGCGTGAATGATTGCAGCGTGTTAGAAGACTTGTTAGCAGTTTGTAATCTATTCTGTAGCAAGTGTAGAGATTATAAAATTGGGGTTATATGATCATATAAGGTAAGAACTCTGGCAGCTGCATTTTGGACTAACTGTAGCCTATTTGTTAAAGATGCAGGACAACCACCTAGTAATGCATTACAATAGACGAGTCTGGAAATCATGAATGCATGAAGTAGCTTCTCAGCATCAGATACAGGTAGGATGTTTCTTAGCTTAGGCAATATTTCTAAGGTGGAAGAAGGTTGATTTTGTAATATGGGTGATATGATTTTTAAAAGTCTAATATAACATCCAGGTCTTTCACTGTTGAGCTTGTAGTTATAGTACATCCCTCTAAATGGACATTGAATTGTAAAATCATATGTGCACTGGTTTTTGGACAGATAAGTAATATTTCTATCAAAATTTAACAATAGAATATTGTCATCCAAATCCGTTTATATTTTTAACCTAGACAATGTAGATATTTCATCTGGTTATGATGAGATATATAAGGGGGTATCGTCAGCATAACAATGGAAACTAATCCCATGCCTTCTAATGATTTCAACATTTTAGTAACGCTGTTGTTGCAATCATTAGGTTATTGTTCATTTCTAGAGTAGCACTCCAGAGACCGGACACCAGGTGGCACTGTAATGCAAGAAATCTTTATAAGAGGGCCTCTCAAAATATCCAACTGTGGAATTAACCATCCATTTTGAGAATGTTAACGTTCATTTTGTCAGACTGCCAAACCCTGTGCTTGATTATATGGGAAAAGACTCAATGTCAGTGATCACAATGAACACTGGATGCAGGAACACTGGAAGCAATGCAGGAATACACCATGGAAAGGACACTAATCAATCACAGGTAACCTTTAACATACACCACACAATCATTCACACTCTGGGGCAATTTAGTATAGATAATCTGCCTACATGTTTTAGGGAGGTGGAAGGAAACCAGGGAACCCTGGGGAAACACATACGTCACCCACACGTCTCATAACCCAAGCTCACCCCTCACTACTGTATATCACCCAAGCTAATTCATTACTAGCTGAGTGTAAATACTATTTCCTTCATCCTGCTGGACACCTCATGGACATAGTCTTACCTTATTGCTTGTCCCAATGCTCCATATTCCCTAAGTAGCTATGATGTCATGAATGAAATGCAGTTTCTTAAAAGATGCAATCAAAAAGTGTAATTCTGTTTGTCATTAAGCGGGTTTATGGATCAATGTTCTCACTTGTAGGAAGTTTCGTTTTAATTGGGAAAAGAAGACTAGGAAGGCCTTGCTTTGCCTGGAGTAAAGTTTTTTTCTTTGTCCATTTAATACATGCAGAAGGAAATTTGGACACTTGAGGGATGAGGAACTTTCACTGGGGTGAAAAATATTAGTTCCCAGGAGTGAAATATTGAAGTTGTGTGTATATATCATGATGTGTTGTGTCTTTACACAGTGTGTATTTATGCAGTTCTGCCATGAACACTGAATTATAACAGAATTTGTACAAACTTTAAAGGTATGATCTATGTGTACAGGAAATCACTGGAACAAAGATCATTGCTAATGGTGTCCCTCAGGGTGGCATGCTAGGACTTGTTTTGCATTTTGTATTAATGGCTCACTTGCCCTGTTCATGCATTTTGTAAATGTGCTGAGACTGTCATCACTAGCTAGGAGGACACCAATGGGTTTTATTGGGGTTTTGCAGATAGATTCAGTGTTTTCCAGTAACCACCAGGCAAAACCTTTGATCCTGGTTAAGGGCCCTGTAAGGCTAAGAAATGGAGCGGCCCTGATCAATGAGTTCCCTGGGGTGAGCAAGTGACTAGTTAAAACCATCGATGCTTAAACTGAATACATTTAATCCCAGATACTAAATATTGCATATTGTTTAATTTATTATTTGCAGGCAATGTTGTATTTCTTAATCTCAAAGAAATAAAAATGTGTTACTTATCATGCCTGTTTGATTTGTTTTCATAAATTGTTGTCTCAACATATATATAGTTTCAGGCATTAATATTCAAATTCCCTACATTCATTAATATTCATTAGCTTCCTAATAGCTTTTTGAAGAAAGTTTTAGGCATTGGACATGTCCAGCGTATACTGCATATACTGCAAAAGCATATACTGTATTATAATGGCCAAAAGTATTAAGCTTAGGAATGTGAGAAAAGGGTACCTTCCTTGAAGGTAAATGCATAAGAGCTATGCTAATTGACGTTATGTCTGAGTATTGACCTGATGGATATTAGGCCTCACATTCTTTTCACATGTTCTGTTTCTGTTCTTCCTGCATTCAAATTAAACAAGACACTAACACAATATCACCACCATGAAGCCATATGGGAAGAAGAGCCTGATCACAACCTGATATGAATCATCATTTAGGTGAGATTTGAAAGTGAGTAAAAGCTGAATTACATTATACCCTTTATAAATGCTCCATATGCTCCATTTTTGTGAGTCTGCTGTCAGTAAAACACTCGGAAGGAGAGGGACACCTAACAGGTCCTTTGGGAGGAAATGAAGGCGCATATTATAGAACATTCAAGAGGAAGCTATGATGAATCAAGGCCATTTTTAGAAACGGTACCATTTTATTAATGTCATAATGCTCAAAGCAGATGTCCTAATCTTTTAATGAATAAATCAATTATTCATTCTTTTTTTCATTTATTCCTGTCAGACTGTTATGCTTTGATGAGGTTCAGGGTGCTATTTTCTGGGCTCATGTTCGGGGCAGTACCTATCCTCTGGAATGTACTTTTTAATAAGAGTTATGTAAAAGAGTGTTTTATTTATATATATATATATATATATATATATATATATATATATATATATATATATATATCTATATATATATATATATATATTTTATATATATATATATATATATATATATATATATATATATTATTTTTTTTTTTTTTTTTTTTTTCTTCATATTTGAAATGGATGTATAATTTATTGAACACATAATACAGAATGGATGAACATTCATTAATTTTATTTAAGATATATTACCTAATACCGAGTAACTATTTAAGTTTGTATAATGCATTTGGATTGCATTTGAGCAGTATGTCTTATCTACATCCCTGACAGAATTACAGACAGCACGGTGTAATATGTTATTGGTCTAAGACATGACAAACAGTATTGAGCTGTGAAAACATTAAGTGATCAGAATACAACACTATAGCAATCAGATGCCCAGAATCCAGCCTGTAGAAGGATTTGCTGTATAATATATGGAAGCCATTATTCTAGATTCAAACTTATAGGCCTGTCTCACCAATGGGACAGTCTGGGTCTTAACCTCTCACATTTTTCTCTGTCTCCTCATTTTGTCTTTGATATTGCTCCTGCTTTTCATATATCTTCCACTGGATGTCATCATCATTAGGGATTACCGTGTCAAGGTTATTAAATGCCAGCGTTGTTCTCTGCTACTTACCTTTTATTATTATTTCTGGTTGGTTGTCTCTTAGGTCTGCTGCAATGTATCTGGACATAGATGTTAGTCTTGTTGTTTTCGATCATGCTTCCTCTTATCTTACATATTTAACCTACACCTGCCAGCCATAGATGTCAAGATCTTGGGGTAATGCTCATATTAAACATCAGAATGGAGGAAAATGTTATCTCAGTGACTTTGTCCTACTTGGATTTAAGTACTTCAAAAAATAATGCTCACCTGGGATTTTTACACACAGCACTCTCTAGATTACACAGAATGTCTTTAGTGAGAAAGACATAAAACACCCAGTGGGGAAAAGGTCTGGAGCTGGTAACATCTGAACAGATTAGTTGTAACTGACAAGTTTGTAATCACTCTATGCAAACGTGGTGAGCAGAAAAGTATCTCAGGACAGTTGTAGATTAGAAAAATGACTATTCAGTTTACTTATTGATATTTAAATCAACATCAAACTAGCTCTGATATAAATATTCGAACTGATGAGAGAACATATGTGAAGGTCAGTGAGGGTAAGTGGTAGTTGGTGTTAGGGTGCATCAATGGTGGGGTACAATCATTTGTAAGCAGTAGCACAAGAGAAAAAGAGGACAAGCGCATGAACACAGAAAAAAGAGATAACTGAATATATAATATAATTTAACAGCCAAACTTGTCATAAAGCAGCATGATTTTATGTTGAATCTCTTCTACCATGTCTTCAGAAGAAACTGAAAACATCAGACCACAAGTGTTGCTCTATTCTCAAGAAAATTTTCAAGAAATAAGAATAAGGTTTTGTTTGGTCTTTCTGCATAATTAGATTTTTCATGCCTGCCTGAATAAGATTAATTTGTGAAAAGTGCTTTAGGCCATTTACAGATCAATGTAATGGCATTTGGGAGAAACCTTGGTAACTAATCAATCTGGATTTTTTTTCTGAGCTATGAAATTGGCGTTTAAATCTAGCTATCCCCGTTGCTAGAAACCTCTATTTGTACAGTCCCATATGTACTGTGTCATCTTCGCCAATTAGGAAACATTCAAGCTGAGTTCTGCTCACCATGGCAACACATCCTGTCCCACTGGGTAGCAAGGTTTATCACCAGGCTCTAAAATTAGAAATTACTCTCACTCTAACACATGACACACACATACACACACTTTCGGTGTGCCTTTTGCTCTTGTTTTCTCCTTCAGTTCAGTGCACTGTGTCAGACAGGAAAGTGCCATCATAGCAGCATTTAACTGTAAACATGAACAAAAAAATGCAGAAACTAATAGAGCATCTATCTCAAAATAGTCATTATATAGTTATTTTAATATGCCAATTACTAATATATATAATCTAATGCACATACTTTTGTCTGTACGGCACATCTTGTGTTCCCCAGTAGTGACTGTTACTATAGTCAGCTATTATTCAGTTTGATTTAAATCTAGTTGTGTGTTTAAATGTTTAATTATGTATTTTTATTATATATTGTACAGTATTTTTCTGATCTGGTGCCTGTGAAATGATAGAAAATGTGGCTCAAATGAAGCACATATAAATATAATTAAAACCAAACGGATAAACAGGAAATATAATAATAATAAATGATAAGAAATAGCCGCAATTTAGCATGAACCAACTCCGCTTCTACAGCAGATCATCTGGTTCATCAGCTATTATCTATTTTTGTCAAGAACACTAATCTAAATCCAAATGATGTTGCAACTAAACAAACTCTGTAAATGAAATCTACACTAGAAGGTATCTAGAATGTATTGATGGGTGAACGATACACAAGACACATTAGAACGGATATGTATAGTTTACGAAAGGGACTGAACTTGGGATTCACATGCTCACAGATCAATATTCAAAGTTCAGCATTGAATTCATGTGCAGTTCCTTTGTTTATATATAAAATACTAGTCAAATATGAACAAAAAAATCTGTTACTACATTTGTACACGTCAGTATCATTATCTGCTATCTATTATTTTCAGCATCATGTATTGCAGAAGGATTGCAGGATGGAGGAAGCCCTCTCTTAGACTTAAGACTGCTGTAGATTGGATGGTTCGGCTGACACACTGTGCTCACGTTCTTGACCTTTCCTCCATGGCAAACATTCAGTTTTGTCATTAGAGGGTTCAGATGAAATTCTATCGACCACTAGGAAAGCTGAAAGTGCTTTGTGAAGTCCCCGGCTTGGTAAACATCATCCAATTACCTCTGTGTGTTAATCTTTATCAGACAGGAGCCTGATCCAACTGACTCTAATGAAGTAAGCTGAACAGGAAAGGTGTTTTCTGAGGGAAAGTCATGTGTAAACGCTACTGATCAGAGTTGGCTGAATCTGGTTTGTAAATCTGTCCTGTGTATGTGTCACATCTGTTGATGTTTTGTAATTATAGATTAAATGTCAAGAGAGAAATTGTAAGGTCAGTGCTGGATGGTGATGTTCACTTGCTGCTTTTCTGCTTCTTGTGTCTTTTTTGTATGACCCTCGGTATGTTCTCTAATGTCCAAAATACAATGAATTTTCCGGAATGAACGGGAAACATAATACAAAAACAGATACCAAAAAGGAAGTGCACTATTTGTGAGGCGGTTTTTGTTTTTGTTTTGTTTTTTGCTAGAAAGGTTCATAGGCATCAGTGATGTGCACATCTAAAGTGATGTACATCAGGACTGGGATCAATGAAATGCAACATACTGTAAATGTCAGATATGCAGCTTTGAATCTAAGCATGTGGTACGGCGCTATAAATTTACAACATCCTTAATAACTGCCTGATCAGACTCGAGTGATGTAGCTAAGGTTGAGGAACTGTCCATGAGTTCACAAACCATGCTGATATTTATACGTCTTGTGTTTTTTCCAGAACATTCCAGTGCCTGCATTCCATGTCAGGAGGTTGCAACTTTAATATTTAAAGCCCACCTTTGTTTATAAATCCAAATACAGATGCATAAATACAGATGTGTATGTTAAGAGCAATTAAGTAAGTAACTAAGTAATTAAAATGTTTGGGTTTTTAGTTTATTACAAAGTAAGCAATTATTACCGATTCTCTGTAAGAACTATAAGTAACTAGTCCTTAGTGTGTGTGTGTGTTTGACTTTGCAGTCATGTTTATTATTAACCCCTACAGGATGAACACAGTAACACTTCAGTCATTATCTTACATATATAAATTACTTACTAATTCAGCAGTATTTAGTGTTGCTGTGTCTTTCCTGAGTTAATGACTAGTTAGTAGTTCTCTAGGTGACACTTATTGCTTAGTACTTTATGAACTACCGAGCCATTACTTTAACCAATATTCATTAGCTGGTAATAGTATTGATGTAGGCGTTAAAGATGCTTTTTCTTTGCGGGATATTAAAGAGTATTGTAAAATGTTAGATTTTAATCTGACACGCTCTCTCAGAGGAAAGCTTGGACATTTCACAACAGCTGGAACATTGAACTATCCGCACTGAGCATGTGTCTGCCGGCGAACAATAACGCCAACAGGCAGTCGTGACTTCTTCTGAAGCCATTTCATTCAGCGCTGGATTATATGGACCAAGTTCAAGCACTCTGAGCATATAAAGCAATTTCCTGCTCAGCAAAAACAGCAGGAGGTTTATGGTCCATGCATTGTCATTCATAACATACTGGTGGCTTGTTTACATTTTCTTATCATTTAAGGCTATGTTTAGTGCTCCTGCTGAGGTAATAAAAGTATAAAACAAGACGGTTCCACTCCCTGTAATTTTCATCTGTAATCACATGAACAGTCTCATGCTCAAATACGCTATGGAATTACATGACAGCTAATAGATGACAGCAGGTATTCTTGTAAATACCTTTTCTAAAACCTTTAGGGACAGTAATGGCAGGATATTGTTCTATCGAAACCATAATGACAGGAATAAAAGTAAGAACCAGCAGTTGGTTGAACAATAAATCACAGTTAGTGACCAAAGTAGTGAAAAAAGACCAAAGTAGTTCAGTGCAATTAGCAAGATTGTGTATTTGGCAGTAAAGGAAAAATATTTTGCACCTTTTTAAACTTGAGATAAACTTTTAAAACACCAGCAAAAACCTGCCATCTTAAAAAAATACAAAAAATGCTGGTCATATCGAAAACAGCTGTATTTAAATAGGACATAAATGTGTGAAATGTTTTCAGTTGACTAGACATCGTTAGTCTAGTTCACTAAAAACAAAGACTGCAATTGAAAGGATTTAAAGAAGAAAAAGTTTGAAGGCAGATATAAAATCAGAACTTTAGCCTACAAGATATGAAGATGCAAACTTTCCACCTGATTTCATCATTTTGATTCATTCATTCATTTATTCATTCATCTTCTTTTATTCATTCATCTTATGATGGATTCCTAGGCACAGATGGGAATACACACTGGTTGAGACATCACTCTATCTTAAAGTACCACAAACACACAATCACACTTTTGTCCACACCTATGGTCCATTAATAGCATAGACAATCTACCTACAAGGATGATTTTAGTGGAAATGTTAGGAAACTGGAGAACCTACAGTATATGAATGTGTTCTAGGAAACAATAATGGATGGTTGCATCTGTATAGAAGTGAGGAAAAGACATGAGGCAGAGATGGAGTGAGCAGAGATGAGGATGTTGGTGTTCTCTTTAGGAGTGACAATTAAGGACAGGTTTAGGAACAAGCACATCAGAGGGACAACTCTAGATTGAGATGGTTTGGACACGTACAGAGGAGGGAGGTGGTTATATTGGTAGAAGGTTGTTGGAGATGGAGCTGCCAGGTAAGAGGCCGATAGGAGATATATGGATGTGTTAAATGAGGATATGAAGGAAATTGGTAGAGAGTGTATAGAGGATGCCGAGGATAGTAGATTTGTTGTGGCAACCCCTAACAGGAAAAGCCAAAAAAAGAAAATGAAGAAGCATTAAGTCACGAAAGTCATCCTTTAAGTCAAGAATCTGCTTTTTCATACAAAATCGAATTGATGATACGACTTTTCCGAGACATATTTAACTCGGGTTAATTTGTGGATAGTTACTAAGCTAAATTGTTTAGAACTTTAGAAGACTGTGCAGTTTTTCAATTTGCCTGCTATTCATAATCTCCTCCTAAAGGCCAAGCATGTAAGAATTAGGGAGCTTGCTTTAATGTGACCATTTGTTGTTGTTTGATGACTGATAGCAAATTGTCCACAGGCTACATTCATTGATTTTTGATGGCTCAGTGTACCATAAGACTGAGGAAAATTTTCTGTGCTAACAGTGTAAAGGTTATAGGCTTTTTCCACCTGTCATATTACGTTAAAACACATATCTCATGTAAGGTTGAATCATATTATAGTCCTTTTAAAAAATTACTCACAAATACAGATTAATAAAATTTGTAAATGTTAAAGTAAGATATAACGTACTTATTCTTCACTGCCGCATAGATAAATGAAGTACAGCAAGGAAGTTTAGTACAAGTTTATGAAAAATAGCTAGGAAAACAGAGTTTTAAAAGTAAGCCTGCTGGGAACTAATGTGTCTAGTAGCTGAGAGCTAGCATAAAGGACAGGACAGGATGCTCTTGTTGCCTGTAATTGTCATCTGTAACTAGATAAATAGCCTCATGATCATGTAGGAGGCCCCAAAGACTGCTGGATGCCTTCCAGAAGTCATTTCCAATTCCCTTGCTCTAATATAATTGTGGATAATTACTTTATACGACAATTGGGTTAAATACTGTTGGGGTTTTGACAGGATGAAAATGCTGCATAATGCTGAAAGAAATAGCTGTTTCAAGGAAATTGTATTTCCTGGCTGCCAACAGGAATCCAGGATTTTTATAGAGCATGCGAACAATGGTGCAAGCAGCGGAAGCTCCACAGTCGATGCCCAGCTCTGTGAGGAGCCTTCACTTATTTTATGAATAAGTCATGGGATACAAATGAAGAATGGCCTATAAGAAGAGAATTATTCTATAAAAAGGAACATAGGGCAAAAAAGAATGGGCAAGCGCAACCTCCACAAAAAGGCTGCCAAGAAAAAGCAAGAATTATAAAATGTATATACTGTATGTGGACAGATTTTTGAAAAAATATTTTAAAGCAAGTTCGTTTGTTCCCTTATGGTGTGCCTCCAGTGTCACATGTCTGAAAATAAATTTTCAAGTAACAGCATCGTTTTAGTATTATCTAGACCGGTTATATGTATGTATGTATGTATTTATGTATGAATACAGCATTAATATAGTTAAATAGCATATGTGTGGGGGGCACGGTGGCTTAGTGGGTAGCACGTTCGCCTCACACCTCCAGGGTCGGAGTTCAATTCCCGCCTTTGCCTCGTGTGTGCGGAGTTTGCATGTTCTCCCCGTGCCTCGGGGGTTTCCTCCGGTTACTCTGGTTTCCTCCCCTGGTCAAAACTCAAAACACATGCATGGTAGGTTGATTGGCATCACTGTAAAATTGTCTGTAGTGTGTGATTGCGTGAGTGAATGAGAGTGTGTGTGTGTGTGCACTCCATCCAGGGTGTATCCTGCCTTGATGCCCAAAGACGCCTGAGATAGGCACAGGCTCCCCGTGACCCGAGGTAGTTCGGATAAGCGGTAGAAAATGAGAGAGAGAGAGAGAGAGAGAGAGAGAGAGAGAGAGCATATGTGTCATATTTTTGTTGGGAAATAGTAGCAAAGTAGTTAAAAATGCATCACACTATCCCACTGATTATTTTGATATAACAGATTATTTTAATAGAGAACAGAACTGCACCAAGAATCCTAACCCCTGTTAAAATATCTCCTGCTTTAAAGGTGTGTGTGTGTGTGTGTGTGTGTGTGTGTGTGTGTGTGTGTGTGTGTGTGTGTGTGTGTGTGTGTGTGTGTGTGTGTGTGTGTTATATACTATTTGCTGAGTGAAATAGCTATATTTCCTACACAGGGAAAGGAAAATAAAGATTCTGCCTCAGCAGGTAATTCATTAGCAGTTAAAATATTCGTGTTCAAATCTGTATTTCATGAATACAGCATTATTATCATGCTGGATAGGATACCAATTCATTAGACTAATGAACTTACATGTACTGTATGTGAGGATGGGAGGAAAAGAGATAAACGGAAAAACACACCAGTATAAGTCAGGAACACAGATAATAACCCAAGCACATCATTGAGCCAAAGACCCTGGACATCAGAGACGCTACCTACTTCACCAATATGTCTCTCATGGCATCTTTCTTATAGCTAAATGGTAGAAGACCTGCTAAGATGGCAATTACGGTGCCATAACTCTATATTCAGGGATCCATCTTATCCTCTTAAAGTATCAGTTTCTTAGGCCATTATTCACCTCATGAATAATTTAAACTAATCGGAAAACTAGATTCCACACTGGGAACATTGACATCATCAGCATTGATCTGTGTTTAGAGTGACTTTACAGATTGTTCACCTTGAGAATTGAATACTAAGCATCAACAAAGTTGAGTAAACTGCTTAGTACCCTTGGCATTGGCTTAGGAGCAAATCTTCTGCCTTCTAATATGATGGGGCTTTGATGTACTGTAGAAGCTAAAAACAGCAGCTAATTCAGCATCAGAGTTTTCTACACCATCTGTACATGATAGTCATGGATCCTTAGAGCACCGAATCATTTTAATGACATGATGTGCTGAGTTCAGCTGCATCCTATAAAAAGTATAAGATGTTCAGGAAAAGGATTTTGGCTACAGGATTGGATTAGGCTTCCAAATGGCCAGGAAAATAACCAGATTCAAGGATTCAGTCTCACCTCAGAGCCAAAATCACATCAGAAAATGCACCACTGTTGTGCTGTTCTCAGATATGAGGATTCTCATCTGATTGGTCAGACAGTGTTGATTAATTTCTTACAACAGTCATTGAGCTGCAAGGTAACAACTGATATAACAGCATCCATTCTTATATCTTATTGTTTCTATAGCAACAACTTACAGTATACTGGTAATTGTTTAGTTGATTGTGTACATAAACTCTTAACATACTTGTGTGTAAATGTTAATAAATGACTTATGTGAGAAAAAAAAAATTTGGCACTATGGAAGGAGCCACTAGTGTCAGTGCTTTGCCACAATCAGAGGAAAGTCTTCAGGACTGAGAGTTTGTGGTTTTATCCAGTTTCAAATATAAAGACCAGTACCATAGCTACTGTACCATTGTGTATGTTCTAACTTTCCATAATATTAAAGTAACTTTTGTTTAACTTTGGTTGATCGGATTAACCAAACCATCCTATTGTTGTTTAACTTTGGTTAATCAGATTAACCAAGCTTTGCTCAAGCTGCACCACACCACCCTATTGTTGATTATTTTCCTATAACAGCATTCCCCTGGTGTTTATTTCCTCACACTTTGTTCCAAATTTGAGAACCTGTGATCTTAAAAGAAGCTGAAATTCTGTTCCTTTTATATGTCTTTTATTTTGTCCAACCTTTATCAACTGCATAATTTCACTCTTCTCAGTGTGTGGTCTCAGTGTTCCTGTCCTGTTCCTCTCTATAAATCTGAATACCGGCATGACTGTGAGCTTTAGACTGTATGGACGGTGCGTAGGAAGGTCTGGATTGAGCAGCTTCTGCTACTCATAAGGATGTCAAATTTAGTAAGAGGCTCTGACGATGAAAGCGGTGGCCCAGCTGCAGCAGCACTCTCAAGGACTCAAGACCATTATTACAAAATCATATCAAGGACAGACAGGTCTGGGTTAGCTTAATCAGAATTTTCCTCTGGTGACCTCAGCCAAATATATAAGCACCAACTTCTGCCTGGAGGTCATTCAGTAGGTTCTGTATGGGGTCTCACAAAAGTGTTGGAAAAGCTTGTTTAATGGAGCTCATTTTTACTGATGTAGCTTGGTGATTATCCACCGATGATGAGACAGCATTCAGACACTGAATCTGGAGATAAACATGTGCCTATTCTCAGTCCCTATTCAATTTGTATTCAGCAGACATCATGCAAGACATTGTAATGTAGTGTTGTCCATCACCTGTCAGGGAATCTCTTTCTTCTAAAAGCAATATGCCTGGCTTCAAATAATGGGCTGTGGGATGTGTTTCATCAGTGGTACCAGGCTCTTAGAAAGATAGAATCTCAGATGGATTTTTGTCTCACGGCTTCATGTAGTGATTGCTTATTGTTGCAACATGAAACCCAGAGGTCCAGGGTGATCAATAATTATCAAATCAGGCACTGAAGCTGTATCTGGGACTTTTCCCTCTGTTACATACTGTATATATCACAGTTTGCTAAGCACCTTTTTGGAGCCTGAGATATCAATGCTATTTATTTATCTCATTAATATCTGTTTTGTAAAATAGTGTGTTTCGAAATAGTGTAGTTATAAATGCATTAGCCTCAAAGGTGGCTGTCTCGTCAGGTAACGTTTTACTGAAAAGGAACATCTGTGTACATTTGTATCAAAAGCACAACAAGGTTACTTTTCAATGGACAACATCTAGCTGGTTTTGCTTTACAGTAGTTAGGTAATATTTAAACCAAATTCAACCAAAGCACAAAAAAGCAAGTGATTGTTACATGTAATCATAAAAATGAAAATAAATGCTAGCTACCATTCTGTCAAAATGGTTGTGAGGTCAAAAAGGTTGGTGAAGACAATTTGTGGGATTGCGTACATTGTGATAGTAAGAAGAAAATAATGAACAATGGGCTGGATTGGTGCAGCCTGTTAATCACCACTCTAAATGAATCCATTTTATACCACAACAATTTGCAGTTCCATATTTTGTATTAACTAAAGAATTAAAGAAACAATGTATGATCATTTTTATCAGTTTAAAATAACATTTAATACTTATGTTACTTATTTGTATATCTGCAAAACAAGACAGGCTGTTAAACATTATCCTTAAGAGCTTTTATTATTTTCTCTGTTACAAAATGAATAATGCAAAAAACTACTTGTCATGTGTTGAAAAAAAAAAAACAGGAAGGTCAAAGTCCTGTATCCTGAACGATTTCCCAAAAATCCTGGCTGACACAAACATCTAACACAGTGGACTCTTTCCATTAATGTCTATAAATGTCTTATTTCTAATTTCATTTATAACTTTACCTTTTTTTTTTTTTTTTTTTTTTTTTGAAAAGCATCAACATACTTTTTAAACTGTTTATTATTAGCCTTAGATTATGTGGAGCCTCCACCATACAAGTCCTTATTTATGTTGTTACTATAGAAACAATAGAGTATTACAATGAGAGCATTAATATAAACCTGTGTTTATATATTCATTATAGAATATTAATGAACATTCTGAAAATGCTTGAATGCACAGGATGCCGTCTCTGAATCTCATACCTAATTCGGACTGCCCCTTTGTGGAAGTTTGAAAATACTGAATGAAAATGCAGTTGGAAAACAGCTGGAAACCTTAATAAAACTTAAAGCAGGATGTAGAGCATGTTCTAGAGCAGGTTCTACTGTAGAAAATACGTCTGAAGCCGAAACTATTCGAACAGAATAGAATAGAAATAGGTTTGTTTTATTTGCTGTGACGTCTCTATAAAACTAATCATGTACAAAAGGCAACTGCTTTCTCATTTATACAAACTATAATAAATAATTTGGCTGACATGTTGCTGAAAACTCAGTTCTATCTACATAGTATATATATGGTTGCATATGTGCAAAAGCCAAATGACACTGGAAAATATTAAACAGTGTAAGAATCGCATTAAGGTCTGCCCTAAATCTATTTGATGAATTAACAATGTCATGTCATGACAGTATGATGAAATACTATGTCCTTATGTGCAATGTAATTGTTGCAGTATAATGTAATGTCTCATTATTGTATGGTGCAGAATGAGCTTTATAGTATCTGGACCTTTACAGTCATTTATTGTGTCAAATTAATTTGTCATCCAGGATTGTGGTGCATTGTGCGCTCCATGTCGATGTGTGAGTGTGAGTGTGTGTGTGTGTGTGTGTATGTGTGTGTGTGTGTGTGTGTGTGTGTGTGTGTGTGTGTGTGTGTGTGTGTGTGTGTGTGTGTGTGTGTGTGTGTGGGTGGGTGTGTGTGTTGGGTGAGAGGAATTGGAAGGAAAACAACAAGAAAATACTGACCAAATCATCAAAGATGTTTCTTTCATCACAAGTTGTATGCTCTCTCTCTCTCTCTCTCTCTCTCTCTCTCTCTCTCTCTCTCTCTCTCTCTCTCCCTTTCTCTCTTTCACTCAGACCTATTGCGATTAGTAGAGGAAACATGTACTGAGTTCAGAGCAAGCTCCACATCCATCACATCCGCATTGTTGATTCAAGGAGGCAATGTTTACACACTGCATGCAAACATATGATTAAATGTAAAGAGTGAATAAATAACCTAGGCAAATATAACACTTCCTGGCTGTTGCAATCCAAAAGTTTCACCACCCACTCACGTTCATGTTTCAAGGTGCACACAGCCATTTGACAACTGAGAGATTATAATTCATAAAGCTGAAGCAAACTGTTCATAACGTTAAGCTGTGAATAGATTATGCACAAAGACAAAAGCCACCGTTAACACAAGAAGTTATTAATTACCTCTAATAGCCTGTCCCGAGAACAAGTTTATTCCTCATATAACATGGTCATTTGCAAACCTTAACAATAACTATTAAAAATAAAGGATGAAAAACAATGAAAAATTTATCGATTTATAATAATGTTTAATACTGTGGAAAGTCCACAAAACTTCTTTTCTTTCATTATTGAAACTAATGTATAAATGGTGATGACCTCATCAAGCTTTCTCGTTTATGTGCAAGCATAACGTTTCTTTTCCAAAACCACAAAAAGCTCTTCGCTTTATTTCTGATGCTCTCACTAGAGACTCCTTCCGAAAAATAAAAAAATAAAAGTCTCCTCACAGAAAACATCATCATGTCCAGAAGTACACATATTTTACATATGTTTATACAGACAACCCTACTGTACGTACCATGGTAACTTGTTACCAAAGCAACAAAGATAATATATAATATTGCTGATTATACCACAGCGCTGTTGATTTCTACAACTTGATTGGCCAGATCAACAGTGCTGTGGTATAATCAGCAATATTATACAGTTAATATTGATCAATAAACCAGGTTTCCATGCAGTTCAGCAGTGAGACTTGTAAGCCAGTGGAAAAACATATTGACTGGAATCAGGGCAAGTCCATAGACAGAAAACACAAGACGGTAGGTTCCCTTTGGTGCCTGTGAAATCAATAATATTGAAAATGTGAGCTGTAGCTCCACATGTCAAATTTTGGTCAGAAAGAGGAGGATTGGAGTACCAGTTGTTTGTTATAAATCACGTTCTGGTTATTTGTATAGAACTTGAATTGGCTCACACTAATATAGATCAAGTATCATGTGTGTCTGAACTCAAGGAAAGTACAAACCTAGAATTTGAACAGGACCAATGCTCATGTGCTTCATTCTGATATGGGATTTCAGCTTTTGGAGATTTGCAGGATTCCCTGTATGCAGTATGACATTCTCTTAGTTGTAATCAGGGATTTGATTCAAGGAGACACAAGGGTATGCCATGCGATGAATAAAATCCATCTCCCTTGTGAAACCGACGTTACTCTTATCCATACCTTTGCATTAATTATTTTATGCAATGATTTCTTTATATCAAAAAAACTAAATTTTGATTGGTATAAAGGAAACACACACCTTAAATGAAGCTGCTTTAATGGCTGCCAAATTTGAAGTACTGCTTCACTAGACACTTCACAAAAATTAAAGCTTTTGTCAGATTAAAGCAGTCTTAATTATAATTATTAGCACAAAGGTTTTTTCTACGAGCAAGATTAAGAAAAATGAAAATTATGTGTTGCAAATCTGGAAACTCTGGTTAACATTGTATGCTCACGTTTGTACAACTTTCACTTGGAAATACGATGTGGTTTTAACCATCAACCTGCAGTTTTAACCTTCATATAAAGCAAAGCAAATACTATGTAGCTTTAAAAGATCTTGAAAATCTTCTATTAAGACAATAGTATAAATAGATGGGTAACCCACTTTTTAGCTACCGAACATCAGTTGAAACCCCAGTTGCTCTGGGGGAGGAAACCGGAATACCCAGAGGAAACACCCAAAGCACAAGGAGACTCTGTGCACCCGAGACAGGAATCAAACCCCCGAGGGTGCAATGCAAACATGCTAACCACTAAACCACTGTGCCCCCTTATAGGCAACATAATTGACAGCAAATAAAGCGGTCTGCTTGTCCTAATTGGATAGTTCCTAGTGGTTTCTCCTCTGAGAACATATGGAAAACGTGATGTGAATGTCACCAGATACAGTATGAGTGGTGGTCTGGGAAAATATTCTCTGTAGCCATTCACTGTATGGCTAGTTTATGCCAATCTGAAAGGAGACATAGTAGAGAACAATAGTGACCTTGCTAACTTATAAACTTATTATACCAAAGTTAGAGGAAAATATAAAGCTTATTAACTACATTTAAATGCCATGAGTATTTATTATCCGGTTTTTATTTAATTCAAGGGACAACTTATATTGAACAAAATGCCCAAAATTGCTAAATTAGCTTAATATTTATCAGCTGATCAAGTAATAGAGGTGAATTATTGAGGCATTGTTGAGAGATTGCCGGAGAGTCGTGACATGGCTTTCAGTGATTGTTATACTGCTGTGTGATGTGTCTCATTCATTACTGTTAACACTGGCAACCAGAGTCCTTTTAATGGTGATAGATCTCATCTGTCATAAAAGAAGTTGAAAGCCCTAACTCTAACTAGCATACGAGGCTGTTGTGCGACCATTGTTATGAATAGGCTGTCATTCCCAGTGGAATTCTGCTGAAGGACAAAAGTAATCTTGTAAAGATGGTTGATTGGACCACATGGGTTATCCATGGTGATCTTTCTTGGTTAAATGGCAACTGCAAGCATCCATTTTTCTTCTCCATTCTCACATAGAGGGACTAAACTACAGATTTTGTCAATGTAGATATGCACATTACAATTAAGACATTATTTAAACAATATTCAATATTAACCAGGTTGTTTATACCTAAAAGCTTAACCTGAGCCTGAGTTCAAGAACTTACACAGCTTGGTTTCATTTAATTCTAGATCACTCTAGAAAAAAAAATGTGCAGAAGTCAGAATTCCAAACCATCACCATGTCACGTGACTTCATGATCCGGGCACATGCGCTGGCACCTCGATCAGACGGGATGCGCGAGCTCTGAAGATGCTGCGTGATGCTGAGTGATTTATGGAACCCTGGTGAGAACCCTGTGTCGAGCTGAGAGCCTGAACTCACGCGCTCTGTCTTGGGCGTGAACCTACACACACACACGCGCGCGCGCGCACACACGTCGGCGGCACGTTAGAGGGTGTCGAGACAAGACAGGGTTCGGGCAACGCACGCGCCCGTCGGTGCGTTTAAGCGCGCGCCACTCGTATCAGAAGCCGCCCCTCCTTTTTCTCTCCCCGGCGACGCCGTGCTTGAGCGTCAACAAACACATTCAAATATGTGAATAATCAGCGGGCCTTGTCTTCTCTCATCAGGATACGACCGTGCATCCCTTAAGGACTCTGTTTTTGGTACATCATTCTCTTATATATACATATATATGTCAGCGGGATGCACGCGGCGACCGACTGCTGTTTTATCGCAGGTGAGCAAACGCATGTCGCCTGTTGCTCAGTGCTCTCTGTCTGTGCATCGTGTGCATGTGTCTTATTGCAGTGCATGAACATTTTACATGCATCTTACTGTATCTAGCACGTAATGCACTGAGTCAAATCAGTCGCGTTATTTATGTGCGCCAGGGCTGTGATATCATAAGGGATGATGATGATGATGATGATGATGATTTATTACCTAAAATCCAGTTCATCCCTGACAAATCTGGGCTCTACTAAAAAAAAAAAAAATCTCTTGATCAGGATTAGTGTTTTATCTCTATTTATTTATTTGTTTAAATATTTATTTATTTTATTTATTTATTTATTTTTACCTAATTGTGAACTTTAGTTAGAAGCGGGTAGATTCTTTATTATTCAGAAGGCATTGGAATACTATGATTATGTAAAAATGTCATGCTGGATATCCTTTCATGCACTGAAAGTGAATTAAGTGTAGGAGACTAGACCTGAAATGGCTCCTGACTCCGATTTTAAGCACCTCTCAGGTTAGAATGCTTCTCCGCACCTAGGGCATCATGTATTCAACAGGGTTTGAGACTGGAGATTTGAGTTAACTGAGTTAACACGTAGGGTTAACACCGCACTATGATTAGACGTGTTTGAAAATGTGCAACATTGGTGTTAATGCTGTGTTTTTTACTCAACCTTATACGGTATGTTCCTTTACATTTCAAACCCTAACCTACTAAGTATTGAGTATCTGGTCGGAATAAAAATACAAAATGAATAAGTATCATGCTGTAAGAGCAAGTAGTAGAACTGCACAACTATTTTTAGTTTACTGGCATTTAAAAATTGTCAAAGGAATTTGTTACTTGATTTATTATACATCAGGATTAGTCTGAAATGTTAGAAAAATTACATTCATCATCCTATGTGTGAGGAAGGATTACTCTACAAATTTTACTGCTACATATTTAGACTTTGCTTGTAATAAAGTGTATTATCAATAACAGCTTGAAATGATTTTATGTCTAGTAGAGAACCAATGCATTATTAAATAAATGTTAATAAAATAGAGTGTTTGAATGTGATGCTTCTAGGGTTAAATGCTAGACTAGGCCTGTAACTATTGAATTCTGTTGTGTTGTGTTCTGTTGTGGAAAGTTGAATTGTTTTGTTTTTATCGTATATATGATTTAATACAGTAGTAATTTTGTTGCTGTAAACTATGAGAGAAAACGTACATATAAAACATATCATGAGAGATATTACTAAGGAAAATTTGAAGGGAAAAATAGAATAAAATCTCATTTCCGTTAAGTAAAATGGAATAGTTGCTAATAGCCAGCTAAATGTGATGGGCGATCATGTATTTCTGTCTAAAAAACAAAACCCGAATTCAAATTAGATGTCAGAATTAACCCTGAATAATTACAAAGGACACATGATTAACAGATAGCTTTCGGCGTGCTTACAGTAGGTACGCAAAAGCAATGCGAGTTTTTCTGTTTTGATAACGAGAATTTACATTCTTTCTCACTCATTTTAATTAGCGAGTAATTCGTCCCTCTCTGCTTTCCGTGCCAATTTACTATGGAAGTGATTATAATTTCCGCACTGCAAAAGGTCCATTTAGTCTTTATTTAGAGTTAGAATAAAATGGCCTTGATTGTGTGATCATCTCAATGTACAGAAAGCACACAAGCTGAAAAAAATTATGCTTCTTCACCACGTACTAAACAACTGCCTAAAAAAATTTGTATAGTTCCTGAAAAAAAGGGCAGTGCAATTTTATAGAAGCTCCTTTTTCATATGGATCTGAAATCAGATGCAGAAATGTGCCTTTCTACTGCAATGGGTGTGTATAATTTCAGAGTGATGGCACCATACCCACAATCACCCAATGTGACAGGGGTGTTATGTTTTTCACCTCCTGTGTTTTTTTAATACAACAGTGTCAGACACGTCTTGTGCTGGCTAATGGGTTGGAGCCGCACTGTGCCTCATGACTAGTTTCTTCATATTTATGAAATAAACTCTTTCTTTTTTTTTAAACAAATCATTTCTAGAAAACAATAAACTTAGAGTAGTGAAAAAAGCATAGCATTGAACAAATCTTGCATTGTAAAAAGATTTCAGTGCATCATCAAGCTAATGGTTTATTATAATCCATTTTGTAGTTCATTGTACAGTGCATTAGGAGCTTAATGTGTAACTATATCAGTATGAGGCAATCTTTGCCTCTGAATGACCAAACTGGCAATGAAATGCTTTCGAAATTTAATAAATTAAATCTTTTTTTTTTTTTTTTACTATTGCATATTATGGTTTGTTGTGTTGCTACTTTTATAGGCAAGAACACTCCAAACCCACATCCAGCTAGATGTCACAGTGACTGTGTGTCTGATAAAGCAGGGTACCAGCTGAACAAATAACACCATATTGGCCTGGGACTGGGGCCGAGCTGGCCCACAGGGACCTTCAGCAGACACACGCTCTCACACGTACACATTCACAGATTGTGTCTAACAAACACACTAATATACACACTAGCAAAGCTCAAAAATGCAATTTTAGGTTTCTGAAGTGTGGAAATAAAGCCGGAACCAACAGATGATTTATTTTATTAGGCATCCAGTTTGGCTGTTATTTAAAAATCTAATTTAAGTTTTAAAAATATTCTTTCCTCTAAGGTTTACAGGATAAATTGTGATCTGTAATATAAATCTCTCTATAATTGTGCTCAAGCTTAATATCCAAATATAACAGAAGAGACACTTGTTTGGATAAGGATTATTTTATGTTTATGTATAATAGTAGTGGAATAATGTTGGACTTTCAGCCACACTGATAAATAAATAAGTTAATTCCATATTAGAGAACAAATAATAATGTATGCGCATGTATACGTATGAAAACCTGTTGTTAATTACGAATAATTTATATTCATAATTATAAACAATAATCATTGAACTTTTGAAACGGCAATATAAATAGTTTAAATAATGTGTTTATGCTTCAAATACACTCTTAGTTATATAGATCTCCTAATAATCGTTTGTGTCTTAGAGCAAAATATAGTTTAAATTAAAAAAAATAATCAAAAAGTTAATTTCGAATTCGTAAATCATAGCTTTATGATAGTTCAAAAATCTTATATGAAGAAACTCATCAAGAGCAAACTTTGATGTTTATTTATTTATACTGAAGCGTGATATTGCGGAATGAAATCATTTATCGACAGAAATAATCCGAGGCATCTTAAATAAGTGTGATTTGACGATGATATAATGCTCACAGGCTTAAATCCAATTCAGTTCAATTCAATTCAAATTTTATTTGTAGGGTGCTTTTACAATGGACATTGTCTCAAAGCAGCTGTACAGAACATAAGGAACATAATACAAAAAGATTAATATTATACAAAGGTTCAAGATTGATATAAGATTTATATTTAAATGTGTTTGTATTTATCTCCAATGAGTCGACTGTGGTGAGGAAAAACTCCCTTAGATGGAAGAGGAAGAAACCTTGAGAGGAACCAGACTCAAAAGTAAACCTCATCCTTATTTGGGTGACACTGGGGGGTGTGATTATAAACTGTTATAGACTCCGTAGAGTGTTATTATGAATAATGTCTACGGTAATATACGGTCTGACAATTGTGTGTTGATTACGAGGTCGTTGTCCTCATAAGACCACACATAAATTACTGAAATCCTCATGTTGGTCCATCTCTAAATACAGTAACCAATGATCTGTTATCAGTGTCATTTTTTTTGCAATTTATATTTATCATATTTTTAATTATATACCAACTCTTACCGAAGTCAATCCTTCACACTTACTGCGTGATCATTATGCTTGTGGAATAATAACAAGCTCTTTCCCATTTCCGTAAACGAGCTTCGTTATTATCGTTATTACAAATTTATAATGATTGTTTTATGCAAATTATGTTCACTGCATCGGAAAAAAAACAAACCCAGTAATGTGACGCTGCTCTTAACAGCTGACCGATTAGAATTTTGACTTTCATGCACTTTGACTCTCGGTTTCCGAACTTCAGGGTAGCACTCGGTTATAATGTGCTTATTTTAATATGCATGATATTTCTGGACTTCTGAGAGCACTTACTGTAGATAGAAGTTATTTTAAAACAGGAATCGATTGTATATGGTGCATCTCTGCATCATCTGATTTCAGTCAGGTGCCAGAGTGTCGGTTTGGATCAGTCGACTGCAGATAACTCGATCCAAGCAAATACAATCCTGCCAGAAACACACCTACACACTGGTGACTCCAGACAGCTAAAGTTGAACACTCGGTCTTCAGAGTCGAATTGAGCATTACAGAAACATGGCAACACTATTTTATTTATTGTGATGCACTAGGACGTAGAATAGGGCAGAAAATATTCAATGTTCGCAAATATTTGGATTATCAAACAGAGCTGTTTGTTTCCGGAGGCGGAGCTAATCTCTTTTTTTCCCCTAGTATATTTGAAATCGTAATATTGTGTAAGATTTGTCTAGAGGCAATTCTTCACATTTTAACCTAAACTTTCTTTTATTCGATTTAATTCATCTCGGGATATTAAGGTAAGTGCTTGAAGTGTGTTCTGACCTGTGTTGATCAATTAAATGGGTTCAATAACGTAAGGTTAGTTGTGTGGTATTTCCTGTTGCTTTATACCATTTCTTACCCCTTCTTAAAACAACACTATGTATTTTGTAAGGAATAAAAAAATGCAGATAGGGTGTGATTTTATAGCAAAACTATCAACAACCAGGTGGCATGTAGGTGTTGTCGCATTCCGAAGTGTTTTATTCTTCTTTAAAAGGATCAGTTTGTCAATGCTTGAAAAAAAAAGATATATAGCATAAATACATTGTTCTTTTAAATTTACATTTACATTAACAGCATTTGGCAGACGCCCTTATCCAGAGCGACGTACATAATTGCTTAAATCTCTAACATTGAATACATTAATGCTGGTTCACTAGGTTACATACTTAAGATACCATGAGTTTAAAAACATTTGTTCAAAGTTACAATGAAAAAGTGTCAAAGGTTTTTTTTTTGTTGTTTTTTTTAATGCAAAAGATAAGGAAAGAAGTGCTAGTTGAAGTGTTTCCTGAATAAGTAGGTCTTCAATCGCCGCTTGAATATAGCCAGTGACTCAGCTGTCCGGACCTCTAGGGGAAGTTCATTCCACCACCATGGTGCCAGAACAGAGAAGAGTCTAGTAGTATACTTGCCTGTTACCCTGAGAGATGGTGGAACCAGTCGAGCAGTGCAGGTAGATCGGAGGTTGCGGGGTGCAGTGCAGTAAATCTGTTTTATTTACATGTAATGTCAAAAAAAGATATTGCCTGTTATCACTTATAAATCTCAGCTTGTCTTCTTTATTGAGAAAGCACAATCTCCTCTGTCCTGAAGATTTCCCAGTGGTGGAAAACACCCTAACCATTACAAAGCTAAGCTAAACATTAAATAAACATCGCCATTCAATTCCATTCAAACTTCAATACTTTAAATCAGTTACTATGTGTTTTTCATCGTTATCTCATTTTAATACATTTTTGAATTTTTTTATTATTACTGTTACTATGGCAGCAATGACGTATTAGACCGAGAACATTAATATAATCCTGTTATTTGCTTGACAGACCGAACGACTGTAAGATCTGCTGTTATAGCAAGATACTTATCACCTTCTGATCAATCAGATTTAAAAACTCAACAGCGAATTCAGTGGGAAAGTTCAAGTCAGGAAAGAATTCAACTGTTTCTTTCAATGAAACTTGTGTTTTTGATATAGAAAACGAACCGAATTGTTTTGGTACTACAGAGTAGTATTATAATCGGACAATACGCAGGATGTACTTGTAAACTCACACTCGTGTAATCATATCTATAAATACATCATACATCAAAATCCTATCTTTTTCTCATTAGTTTTTAGTGTATATAAAGTATGACTGCTTCAATTCAGTTCAGTATCAATTCAGTACCAACAGCAATAAAAGAAATCTAACATCTTTCAATAATAATTAATAATAATTAAATGCACAGGGGTTTTTTCCTCAACACAAGCCAGTGTATAAGACTGAAAGTTATGCAGTTTGAAAATAAAAATGTTTCAACAGACACCTAAGATTAGCACGTAGTGTTAATTGAATTAACAGATTCAAGTGTAGTTGTTTTGTTTTCAGGCTGCTTCAGGACTGATATTGTATGTGAGAGGATGTGTATATCTGTGTATCTTGTCTCCAATGAGCAAGGAAGCCCTTCTGTGCTCACATCTGTCACTGAACTTGTTGTTGTTGTTGTTGTTCTGTTTTTTTTCCAGCCATATTCATCACTTACCATGCCCATCAGGAGAAAACATGAATCTGTTACTACCGGTTGATGCAATCATACAGAAATCTGATTTGGGTGATGGATAAATGTTAAAAATGGCATACTTGCTAAAGATAATAGCTGTTGTTTTTTTAGGTCTTGATGCTTTGTCATTCTTTGGCCATTTTCTCTTTTGTCTAATGACATTTCTTTTCATCTCTGTACACATATCCCTGCATTTACACCGGCAGTGATGCAGCACGACAAACAGACCAAAGTCATTCATTTTCAATGAGAGGTGGTAATTTATAGCAACAGGAGGCAGAGTGAGTGTTGACGATGTAAACTGGGCAGGGCTGGCAGCACAAGGTTTATGCAGAGTCTACACAAATGAGCTAAGGAACTAAAGGATAGAGTTGCGCCCTTTTTGCCCATGCTGTGAAACATTATCCGGGGTTTTAGTCTTACAAGTCAATACGAGTTTTAGCGCCTCAACCTAAAAATTTGACCTAAAATAGAAATTTGACCTAAAATAGAACACCACTAGCAAGGTGTGATTGCAAAGAAATAATGTTTTTTTGTTGTTTTTTTGTAATTGTAATTGTAATATAATGTACAGATATTATAACATGATATAAATGTAATGTCTTTTACACACAGGCCTGAGTGGAGAATGAGAGTGTGTGGCTCGACGTGACCACTTGTGCCTATGAGGCTGGCATGATTGGTCCGGCTAGCTGGCAGCGGCGGGATTATGCTGACGTGCGTCCAGCATGACTCCGCTGGACCTGTGGCTCTCGCGCTCCATCCCCATGTGCCTCCTGCTGCAGAGCCTGGTGCTCATGGCCCTCTGCTTCCCATCGGCCAGCATGTGCCCCAAAGGGTGCGTGTGTCAGCGGTCCGAGTACCCGCCCTATGGTCTCAACGTAACCTGCAGCCTGGCAGAGCTCAAGGAGATCCCGACAGACCTGCCTGCAGATACGGTGCTCCTCCAACTGGATCGCAACCAAATCCATGCTGTGCCTGAGCGCGCCTTTCAGGACCTGAGGATGTTACGCAGGCTGAACCTGTCCCATAATTCAGTGGAGACGCTAGGCGAGAGTGCTTTTGTTGGCCTGGAGTCCTCACTGGAGCTTCTCGACTTGTCACACAATCGCATTGTCAGCGTGCACAAGGATGCATTCGCACGGCTAAAGGCACGCGTACTGGTGCACGACAACCCATGGCACTGCGACTGTGCATTGCAGCAGGCTCTCGGTGGCATGGCACACAATCATGAAGCGGCTGCACGCGTCCTATGTCGCAGCTCTGAGCTGAGGGACCAGGAGGGACGTCCATTCCTGGCAGTGGACGCCGATTTGTGCAACCTGGCCAGGCGCACCACCGACTACGCCATGCTGGTGACCATGTTCGGCTGGTTCGCCATGGTCATCTCCTATGTCGTCTACTACGTCAGGCAGAACCAGGAGGATGCACGGCGCCACCTGGAGTACCTCAAGTCTCTACCGAGCAAACCCAGGAAGCCAGACGAACCAGAGGACATCAGCACAGTGATGTGACGTCATTGTTTACGCCAATAAGGCCTTGACTAAGCGGGTGGAAATTAAGGGGCGAAATTTCTGATTTCGGAGAGCAATTCAACCTTATTCAAGCTAAGACACCAACCATAGATGTAGTCTAATACTTAACATGTGTCTTCTCTTTTTCCAGTCGTGCATTACTGCTACAAAGTATTTAGGTCAGATTTGTAATACTTTTCCTAACTCTTCCTGTGTCCACAAGAGATTTTAACTTTAAAGGTGGCATTAGTATAATAATTGCTAGCTCTTTAAAAAGGAGATGGTGTAAATGTCCTGATTCAGACATTGGAACGAGTGGTTTTATGTTCCAGCTGGTAAAATGCAATCAAAAGTACATATAATACTCTACCCATATCTATAAACAGTTGTTAAACACCTTTATGACCAGTACAGGTATTTTGGTATTCCGATCTCAGGTTTAAATGTCGAGATGACTTTTAAAACCCCAAAAGTGTTTTGTTTTGAATTTCAATAGGAAACTTATTCAAGTGGCTTATTCTTCTAACAAATGGATATACATGATATTGTTCAGGATGTGGTGTTTAAAAAAAACGCATGAAAAACATTTTTGATTCCCTTTAAACTCCATAGACTTTATTAGCTAATTGATAATCAAAGAAGAAAGGGCATAGCGCTTCGGAAACTGAAATTTGGACGTTTCTTCCAACCTTCTGAAAAAGGTCATGTTTACGTAATCTCCATTACCTCACTGTTGTTAATCTGTGCTTGTTGAGCAGTGTAATCCTAGAGTGTCAATGTTGATTTCTTTGTGCTCCAGAGAGCGTTAGCAGTGACACAGAGTCAATATTTTTTGTCTTGGGTCTTCACAGGCTGGCAGCCAGGCTCGTTATTGGTGTCTCTAATATCCCTCATGTATACAACAGCCATCATCAACTTCATATTAGCCATCAATATTATGAACAAAGTGGCTGGAATGAGTAATGTGTTTCCATGAAATGAAATGCAAAAACGAAACCTCCGGCTCAGACAACGATTTCCATATTCCTTCCTCCGTTCTGGAGGTGAGACCCGCATAGTAATTATGGGATGTCATAAGAAGAACGATGAGGGCAATATGGTCAGTCTGTCTAACATCATCCTGTGCGTACAGTAATTTAACCAGCCAAATGTGAACAGCTAATTGCAGCTGTCAGTCCCCTGATGGGCCATACTCAATGCCACCTTAATGGTCCAGCAAACCAGGAATCAACAAATGACACAATTCTGATATAATAGGTATATAACTCAGTTTCCTCCTCTCTACACCCTCAGAAAATAAGCATACTAAACTGTACCTTTTCTTGTCACATTGGTGCTACTTTCCAAGATACATCTTTTGTTCATTTGGTCTAGGTTCTCATTACCTGGTGGCAATGGCACAAATCCAGTTTTTGGCTTTCATCTAATGCGGATTTGATTGACACAAAAATTTGATGTTTTCAAATCAGACCCAGTTGTGAATGAGACAATTGTTGGCTTTTCATTGACGTTCACTCAGTGATGAGTGATGAATGAAAGCAGCAAGAAATGTGTGACATATTTAAAGATATTTCAGGAAATGAATTGACTGCTACTGAACCCAAGTAGTTTTTGAAACAATTGCCTAAGAAATGGCAAAACATGGCCCAAAAAAAATTTACGTGGCTACAATGCCAAAGAATCACACTCCCATATAAATACTCTGTGAATCCCTCCACAGCGCGGTCCCAGCATCGCTGGCTCCTGTCCCGTACCCACACATCTCTCGGCACAGCAGTGTCAGTAATAGCTGCAAAAACAGCCAAAGCTAGCCATCTGGCTGTTTTTCGCCTTCTCAACCTGATCACGTGCAGCTGCCGAGCTGTATCTTGACCCCCCCAAAGCAAAGTGACGCAGGTTTGGGCTACTAGCGTATTCATTTCTTGCTTCCACTACGATAAAATGTGTCACAAATATCACTTTGTTCTATGTGACGTATGGGAATCGATTAAAATTGATGTGTGTTTAAAAACCGTTACATTTACATTACCGATGTGAACCAAATGTCAACCGTTATGACAGATTCAATCTGAGGAAAAACATCTCAGATGTGCAGCGAAGCGTCAAGCGAATGTAACCTCGATAAGTAACCTTTACCTAGAATTCTGCATGTGGTGTACTATGTGGAAACTTTATTCTAAAAAAAAAAAAATGTAATTACAGTCCGAGGGGAGCACGGTGGCTTAGTGGTTAGTATGTTCGCCTCACACCTCCAGGGTTGGGGGTTCGATTCCCGCGTCCGCCTTGTGTGTGTGGAGTTTGCATGTTCTCCCCGTGCCTCGGGGGTTTCCTCCGGGTACTCCGGTTTCCTCCTCCGGTCCAAAGACATGCATGGTAGGTTGATTGGCATCTCTGGAAAATTGTCCGTAGTGTGTGAGTGTGTGTGAATGAGAGTGCGTGTGCCCTGTGATGGGTTGGCACTCCGTCCAGGGTGTATCCTGCCTCGATGCCCGATGACGCCTGAGATAGGCACAGGCTCCTCGTGACCCAAGGTAGTTCAGATAAGCGGTAGAAAATTAATGAATGAATGAATTACAGTCCATTTATGTAGCTTAAATCAACTAAAGGTATATTATATCCACATAACCAGGTAAAAGGTACATATTGAAAGCACAAAAGATGTACCCTTGATGGTTCCACCCACCAACAGAGAAAAGTACTATCTTTCTGAGAGGATTTTTAGCTACGAGGTGCTTTAAGCATAATCCTTTCAATACAATACAAGTCTTAATTGATTGTGCTTACAGTTCTATACTGTGTTTTTAGAGTTAATACCGGTGTGAAGAGGACGGAGGAAGGAGATCCCTTTAAAGCATTGTTGTTGAATGTCTGTTGCCTTGCCTTGCAGAAGAAGTTCCACATACATATACACACACCGTGTAGTGCTTAAGAGTGACAGGAGCTGCCGTTCAATGCATAATCCACAATGAAGCATGGTGTAGCCAAGGACTCTGGAGATTTTTATAAGTGCCTGAAATAACTCGTCTTTCAATATCCCGTTTAACTGTCAGCCATACATTCTGTCATTCCTGATTTACGCTCAGCTGATTCATGCATGCAGGCCTTAGGGACAGTTTCTTCTTTCCAAATGTTTTCTACACAGACACTACAAGAGTAAAGGCTGAAGGAAGAATCGTAGAGTGGCATGTGGAGTTAATAGCTTCAGCTTCATTCCCATCAGAAGATTATGGAAGAAAGAATGGATTGCAATGTGATTTTTTTTGTTTTGTTTTTTCATTCCTGTCTTACAATTTCATTTCCCAAATATAATTTTTTCTACCTGGTAAACATCAGCCTGTCTTCTGTTTTAAAGTAGTAATCTGATTTTGAAGACCTGAACACTGAATACTACAGATGGTACATCACATTAGAAGTGCATGTAGAGGAGAAAATTAAACAATAAAAAAAAACTCTGGCTTGGGGGAAGATGGTCTCCATTCATGTTGTACTGTGATCATGAGGTATTCATAAATGCAAAAAAAAAAAAAAATGCACTTCACTAAATGCATAGTTTCAGAATGACACCGATCTTCTTAATGACCTATTATTTTATTATTTTACATTGATGGGAATTTTTTAGTGCACTTGTGTTGTCCGAGAGCCTCTTGATGACCCTACAGATAATGTTGCAGGGCAGATGTGTTTATAAAGCCACATGGCACACATACACTGTGTAATGGTCATTCTCATATGACAGAGTGTTTGTATTTTTATGAACCCGTCTCATCAGGAAAACGTGTTGAAATTTGCATTTGGCAGTAATAGTGGTCCTCAAATGCATAATAAAAGATCATGAATAAACCATGGAGTGAATGCTGATGAGGGGGCAGTCAGGACCGAATTGTGTTTGAAGTGAGACAAGAGCCGAATTGTCAATGCTTTTGCTAAAAGCATCGGTTTGGGACGACATGAATGCTGCTCACACTGATGTTGATGGCTCACCATTTGAAGCTCAGTTGCATATTAATAGCATTTCAGATAGCTCTGAATAATAAATTTCCCTAAAATTACATTTTGTATAGGTTCTATTTTTATCACACAGGACCGTGTCATACATCATAGTTATTGTCCAAAAAAGACAAATTACAGTCTACTGATATATCGTCTAACATATTTCTGGCCTACCAACAGGAAGAAATTACTGCAGGAACCAGAAATTAAGTTCTAAAATAAACTCAGAAGTTAACTTGTGCAGTCTGTGTAAGTCATGTTTAAATATGGAAAACCTTTATGCTTTATCGTTACTTATGTGCATATGCTTATGCAATTACAGCCTCTTTACATAAAGCGTGAATGAAAGAGCTTGATAAAGGCCCACGATTCAGCACTTTGCTTGTTATCTCTGCCTTGATGGCTGTTTATGCTTCAGATTTATGGCGGTAATTAAGAGCCGTTCTCCTGGAAAGTGTTCTCTTGGGTTTTGTACATTTTTGCAAATGAAATGAGACATCAAACAGCTTCTCGTTCGGAGGATGGCTTGAAATTTGAATCGTTCCCATTGAAAAATGACCAAGGCCTTCAAAAAACTGTTACACATAAGGCATAAGACCAAACAGGGTGTGCTGTATTAGGAAAATAATCAAATAACTGTGGTGTGATGTGGCCTGTTAGAAAAGAAGGTATAGGTAACACTCTCAAATTGATTAATTATTGATCTGATTACTAAAACCTTTTTTTATTTTCATGATAGCATTAGCCAAAGGGGTTTTATTTATTAAAGTAAAGATTTACTTTTACATGGTCATAGGTACTTTTACTGATATGAATTGCTGACACTGAAGACTCCTTCCAAAAATGCTTAATAAATGACTCCTCACAGAGAAATTCTATACCATATCAACAAGTCCATGTTGTTGCTATAGAAACAGTAGCATATTACTATAATGATAACAGGCTTATTAATATACATGCAGCAACACTGCTGTAAGAGTTGCTGTTAGAGGAAAAAATGTCAGATTTTAGACTTCAGCAAGGTTATAAGTTATAAAAGAGACAGATGGCTTTAAGCAATGGCAATGGATGGACCTTTTTCAATAGATTGCATAAGGTCTTTAATATAACAAATCAAAGTTGGTCTGACCTTGTTTTTGAATTCATCGTGATGTTATAGGGAAGTTTTTCAAGCCCATCATTGTTATCTCACCCCTGCAATGGAAAAATTGTTTGCTCGTGGGTTCTTCCAGAAGGACAACTGAATCTTAAAGAGTTTTTAATTCGAAACTTTCTTCATTTTGTGTACTCGCCTCATTTAAGTATTATTCATGATTTCTATGTACTTTCTTTGGAATGACCTCGTCATTCAGATGTCAATTCAAAATATCAAAATGTACAAATATCATGACATAAAATGACTGGAGTATTTTTACATTCCCTGCACATTCCTTGTTGAAATTTAACCTTGCAATAGGTTTTGTGTACCGTCCCCAAAAGGTTTTGTTTTTCAGGAGATATGTTTTATGTATAAACCTACAACAGAGGTTTTACCCTTTTTAAAATATTTGAAGACGAACTTGTTGAAAAATGAGAGAGGTTTTTTAAGTTTTTTTATCAGCAGATAAAGCGGCTTTAAAGAAATCTTAATTTTGATCTTGGTGGCTCGGGTGACAATGGCAAAGAAAGATCCTTGGTATAAGGCAGAAACCCTCAGGGGAACCAGAAACAAGAGGGAACCCTCCTCCTCTGGGCGGCATTTGATATACTGTAGAAAAAAGTTTTTTGTAGTGTTCTACACAAAAACTTCAAGGCTATAAACATCAAATGGAAACCTGTTAGTGAGTTTTATTCTCAATCCAAACTCCTGAAGGACAAATAAAAGAAATCTTTAGGATTGATTAGAAGTTCATTTCCAAGTATTTTCTAAAGACTGTTCTAGTTTTATAAATACACTTAATTACACTGCATTGCAAGTATACACAATGAGCATGTGTGTAACTTTAATCAGGTTGAAATCAGTTTCTGCAGTTCTTAGAAAGATTACGGTTAAAATCCAGGCTCAGTTATGCACAATTTTAATGTACACACTATGTCAAAATAAAATTCAGACTAAAACGAGACTATACTATAATATACACCAAGAACGTATACACCCAGTGAAAGTATTTTCAGTATTTTTCATAATGTGATTATTGATATAAAATGTTCAAATACTGCTGAACAGCAGTGTCCTTTAAGTCTGATAGATAAAAAACTTTAAAATACTTTACTATTATTTATATTTACATTTATGGGATTCATAGACACCCTTATTTAGTGCAATTTGAAGCCTATATTACGAAATACATTCTCAAACTGGTTCACTAGGACAAAGACTGAGAATACGATCAGTCTAAAGATTTTGTTGTAATGATATATTGTAAGAAAAGCATACAGACAGCAAGGTGAATCTTTAGACAACATTTGAAGACTGTCAATGACTCAGTTTTTCAAACATTTATGGGAAGTTTGTTCCATTCCCTAGGCACCAGAACAGAGACGAGTATTAAAGCATGTCTTCATGTGACCCTGAGAAATGCTGGGACCAGTCGAGTAGTTCAGGAGGATCAGAGGGACGTTGTGGAGCGTGAGTGTGTGATAACTGCGTTGAGGTACGAGTGGTCCGTTTTTGACTTTGTATGTAAGCATCAGTGTTTGAAATCTGATGCAGGCAGCTACAGGAAGCCAATGGGGGGAACTTAGGAGGGTTGAAAACAAATCAGGCAGCTGAATTCTGGATCAGATGCAGAGGATGGAGGATGCTCAGAGGCAGACCTGTCATGGGTGACTTGCAGTAGTCCAGTCTCTAAATAACAAGGGACGGAACAAGCACTTGAGTGGCCTGTGTGGATAGAAATGGATGAATTCTTCTCATGTTGTAAAGAAGAAACCAGCATGACAGTGTCAGATTTGCAGTATGAGAAGAAGAAGGCAGTTATTGTACTGTACATACTGTACTTACACAATGTCTGCATGCAGGATGAGCAAGGTGAAGTCTGCGAGTTATCCAGGAAGATCCTAAGATCCTGACATGATGATGAAGCACTTGTGTTAAACAGCAGTTCAGTTTTGCTGGGATTAAATTTCAGCTGCCATCCTCAGTGAGATGTCTGCCATGAGACATGCTGAGATCTGAGCGGAAACATAAGTGATTGTCTAAGGGAGAGAAAGTGACAAGGAGTTGAGTGTTATCTGCATTGTAGTGGTATGAAAACCTCTGTGAGGATATGATCTCACCAAAATGTTCTGTAATTCTACAGAATATTACAGTAAATATTTAACTCCTATTTCTAAAGGCAGTTTACTTAAGGCAAAAGTCTTTTTAGCCATAACATTCACCTTTACAAAAAAATCCTGACTAATCCTAATCATAAAGTGCTCATGAGTAAATATATTAATTCACTGTTAATCAAATGCCAATGGGTAATCAAAAGATTAGATGTACAGTATCTTTTATATATTAAACAGGATTGCCATTTAGTCAAGACCTAATTTATTTTGAAACAATGGTGCAATATGCTTTATCATAGTCTCATCCATTAAGATAGTAGTCTGTTTGAAAAATGAAGCTGCTGTTCTTGCTTGAGATTGGATTGAGCTAAAATTAAATGATTAATATTGTATATAAGGGAGGGAATAAGCTTTCTAACTCTAGGCAATGCATGAACAATTTGAAATGCCTAAATCCATCACCGAGAGAGTTAGATGGATCTAACCTAATCAAAACTGAAAGAGTAAACAGACTGGCTTAGTCAGGAAGTGATGGTCGGGGTCTGATAAATTGGAATAAATTTGCATGTGCACCCGAAGCTAATGTTTCCAAAGCATCTTATTCAATCAAAATCTGTGAAAACATTCCGAAGAAAATTCTACAAAATACAAAGTGTGTGACATATATTTTTGAGCATTTTTGCTTATGTAGTCTATAGCAGTGATTATGCTAAAGAAGCGATGCTTTTTGTAATTACTTTATTTCAACATGCATGGATAAAACATCAGCTAATTATCAAGCTTAGCAAATGTGATAGAGAAAAGAAAATCAAAAATATGCTGATTGAGGTCCCAAGGATTAAACCTGAGAAACACTGGGTTTGTATTAGTATTCATGAGCAATTCTGGTGTAACGGTCTCCAATTAGCTATGTGCAGTTCATCATTTTTGGGTTGCTAATTTCTGCATAAAGACATTGAGTCTACTTAGCAGCAGCTCTTTAATAATGGCTTAGTGCAGCAGAGAAGGAACAGGAAGCATATATATATATATATATAATTATTATTATAATATATATATATATAAAATTATTATTATAATAATAAAAAGTCCCTGTCTACTCATCGTCATGTGACACCATTATCATTTATAATAATATCAAACATGGTCTTATACTGTACTTATATAATAATTAATATATTGCAGAATAAGAACCATAGTTGCTTTTCACTGTTCATCCAAGGCAATACATTCTAATGAGCAGTCTTCAAAATGTTACTCCATTTCAGTAATGTTTTAAACACACAAACCCAGTTCTGGTTATAAGCTTAATACTAGCTCAGAGATGTTTTCATTTATTCATGATGCACACATATTTTATTTGATCTAAAGTGAATTACATCTGAGAGAGACTTAGAAGGTTAACAGCTTCTTTTGCAGTTGAATTGATCAACAACCAAAAGTTCAGTAATCAATAGAGATTTCAATATCAAGCATAACACCATGTAAATCCACACTATCATTCATTTTCCAATACACATTGTTGACTAATTATATGTGTAATTGGGAAGTCTAATTTTGTAACTGCTTATCGAGTGACGTACTGATTTGCTGAATTTGAAATAAACAGTGTACACGATTCAAATTCAACTACAGCGATTTACAAATGTACAAATTTCAATTACAGCGATTTAAATTCAAACCTCTACCTATTTTAAAATGTATTATCTAGATATATATTCCATTTTAACACATTACAGACCTACAAATATTTTTTTTGCAAACATTTATTTGATTAAATGTCAAATTGTGATATGTCTTTTTAATATTAAAATGCAATAGGGTACAGACATTGGTACATAATTCTGCATATTTTTTAAATTCAAGAGCATTGCAAGAGTACAGTATTTTAGTCCAGGTGGCAAATGATGTGGTAAATACAGTAGATGTTCACAATAAACAAAAAACAGTATATAGTGACGTGACCTGGGCTTTTTGAATTAGAGAGCAATGATAGGAATTGCAAAAACTAGCTAAGAATTAGCTAAATCAAATCAGCTAGCAAAACAATGCGGACAGCAAAACATGTGAATGTTTATAGGTGAGAATATTGTTTTCTTTTAGTAAAGATTAACCTATTATAACACTTCTTATAATAATGATAATAATATGCCGTAATATGTTGAAATGATGAGTGTTTTAAGTTATTATTTTTAATGATTATTCATTATTAATGAAGAAGAAATAACTTAGTCTAGCAGTCTATTTGAAACGCTGAAATCATCAACCCATGGTACTCTTACACTTTACAATAATGTCTGGTACCTAATTATATATATTCAGAAATAAAACATTTTCAATTTAATACCTTTCTGGTCATGGATGAGACTGATTCATAAGAAAAACTGATAAGGCCTACTGAATACTACTGAAATCCAGTCACATAACCTTTATAATGCTAAACATTCATTATAACCTGGAAGAGATAAAAACTCTTAGATGTCCATAGCTGTCAAAGCAGGAAGTGAAATGTGATATTTGCTGATCCTTCATCTGAGATAAACTTTAAATTGCTCTGCTGGCTTTCCTCCCAGAAACCCTCACTCAACTTTCTCATTCAGAGTGCTGTTATTCTCCACAGTACGATTTCCCGGTGAACTTTAGCTTTATTGCTTTACTGCTGTGCAAGAGACAGAAACATTGATTATCACTCCCTGAATGGTCACTGTGTCATAAAGTGAGAGAAGAGGTTGTAATAGTTCTTCTACGATTAAAGAAATGCTGCCAAATATGCACTCATAACCTTAGGCCTTGTTCACACTGCGAAGGAAATCTGATTTATTTCTTAATTGTCCAAATTGAATAAATTGGATTTGATTGATCAGGCCAGGATCAGCGATAAGGCAGAACTAGGTCTACTTTTCTTTCAGAGACATGAAAAAGACATCAAAATAAGGTTTCATTTAGGCATCAAATTATATGATGTTGAAATTTTTTTAAAGCAGATTTTATATATCAAGGACCAGTAAAAAAATAAATTTTTTAGTGAATTGTTGGCCTTCTGGAAAGTATGTTCATTTGTTGTATATGTATTCAATACTTAGTAGGAGCTCACAATTAAAAGAACCAACAACTTAAACTACTTCAGTCTGCGTGTACTGAATTTTTATAATACATGAGGTTTCACTATTTGAATTACTGAAATAAATGAACTTTTCCACGACATTCTAATTTATTGAGATGAACCTGTATTAGTCATGACATCTCTGGTTATTATACAGGGTGATTATAGCTCTAGATTTGATGCTCATTTGGTCTGATATAATTCACTTCACTTCACTGACACATTACAGTGTGTAACTATTTTTACAGTTATGACTATATAACAATAACACAGAAGGCCAACTCTTCCTTATTGATTACTTTACGTAAAATCATTTTCCTAGAAGAGAATGTCAGTTTTGTTCAGTGAAAACAGTTAATTTAAGTCTGAAAAACACTCTGTGAGAAATACAGATATTTTTCTCTATTCTGTCTTTAGCTTGGAGGCTACAAAAAAAAAAACTCAGTATGCTGTCACAATAAATGGCATACTTTTGCAAAGGATCTGTAGAGTGAAGGTAATTTCCTGTTTCAGTTTTATGAATTATCAAAGCAATCTTTATAAATAAATTTAAAAAAAACTCGCTCATTGTGAATTTTCTTATTTATGCAGCAATTATCTAAGGCTTGTAAAGCAAGACCTGTAATCTTGTAAAGCATAAACTGGAGTGAGTGGTTGGAAAAATGAAAATACAACATAAAGGATTTGATTTCATAGTTCATTATATCATAGATATCATAGTTAATCATAGACAAACTGACATTTTGGTTATGACACATTTTTGTGGACCTCACTAAAATTTTGTTTGCTATTTGGTGGTAACCCAGCAGCGACTTAAAACACTTAAAACAGTAAAATAGTCTTTATGTTTTAATTTAAGTCAACAGAGTCTACAGGGTCTAAACATTTTGGGAACTTTTTTGGGAACCTCAAATCTTTGAGGTTTCCATGTTGGACCATCAACAACAGCAGAAGGTGATTCATAAGCTGGAGAAAACTCATGCGTCAGGATGAATCAGGAAGACTAAGAGGCCAAGATGAGCAACAGCAGTAAAGTTGTACAGATCCAAACACTGTGATCCATACAGATGTGAAACCTACAGCTCAACTTCCCTTTAGCATGAGTAAGCAAGTTGTTCACATATTTTTCAATCTCAATAAAATGAATACGACGTTACAATAAACAATAAGGGCTTGCTAAAAGTTAAGGCTTACTCCCTTCCTACTTAAATACCATCCAAGCCCTGTAGCATGAGTAACATGAGAGTGCCCGTTTAATTTTTCCCTCATTACATCCTCCATGAAGCTAATCCTCATTTGCTAGTGCACAGACAAATTAGAGAAGGTTGAAATTGTGCATCTCATCCAGTCTAGACTGGCAGAAGTGTGGTGTTTCCTTAGCTTTCTGATTTATACTGAAGAAGCTAAGAAGAAATGCTGTTATATAATGTGTGAGTAAAAATGTGTCTGTATAACAATGTTGTTTCCAAGTGATGAGTAACTATAAATGAAATAAAAACCAAGGACATGGTGCATGCCTTCCATGGCAACACGTTCCTTCTGAACAAGATAGGAGATCTGCTTCTGTAGAAAGAATCTCGTTCGTATCCTTCTAAGAGAAAAAACACCTCTCTCTCTCTCTCTCTCTCTCTCTCTCTCTCTCTCTCTCTCTCTCTCTCTCTCTTTCTCTCTAACTACAGCTGCACTTGTACCTCTGATCTTATATGTTTTATTTAAATTAAGCCAAATTAGACGGTTCTTTGAGTAAACATAATTTACTAGGCAAATAAGATACTGTAGTTATGTTTAGATTTTTTTTAAATCCTATTTTAAATAAGATCTGAAATTTTGCTGCGAATGTAAAATTCGCATTTCATACGTTAGACAGGGAAAAACTACATTTGGTGCAATTACTGTACAAACAGAAAGAAATAGTGCAGGATACACTGATAAATGAAGTAGTGTATAAAATTCATATACTATAGTATATAGAACATATCATTTAAACAGCAAAATATGACTTTTTTTAGAATCTATTAATTTGCAATACATTAAATAATAATTTATTTTACATTATGCACATTACTGCTGATTTTCATGCATGGACAAAGCAATTTCACAATCATAATTATGTCCAAAATAGCAGGTCTTGTGCAGTGGTTCTGTGCAGTGATTAGTACCTATAAGTGGTCCAAGTTAAAACAACCTTCAAACTCAAGACTCACTGATATGTGTGAGGTGTGAAGGCTAGCACATCTGGTCCAAGCCCACAGAAGAGCTACTGCAGGAAATGTTAATGCCTTTGCAGACTAAGTAGTCTCCTTTTTGCTATCATTCCATAATGGCAGAGTCCTCTTCGAGCAGGATGATGTCCTGCTTGTGCAAGGAATAAGACAATGACTTTCTCAGATCTCAATCTGTCCAAGCATCTGTGGGATGTACTGGACAAACAATTCCAATCCATGAAGGCTTCACCTCACATCTTACAAGATTTAAAGGATCTGCTGTTAAAATCTAAGTGCTAGATTATGAGGGATGTGGAAGCCTAGAGGTTAATGTGTTGGTCTACCAGTTGGAAGGTTGTGAGTTTGAATCCCAGGTCCAAATCACTGGTGCTGAGCAAGACCCTTACCCCTCAATTACTCATTTGTACAAAATGAGATAAAAATGAAAGTTGGTGTCTGGTAAATGTAAAATGTAGATTCCAAAGCACACATTTAGAAATCGTCTTCCAGAAGAAAAAAGAATAAATGTGAGATTATTGAAAAAGAAAGGAAATAATGTTAATGAGGTCTGATAGTGCTATGAATTTTTGTGAGATCATTATTGTTTCTCTTAATCGTGTGCTGATGCAAAGTCTGTAGCCAGTAATGAAGAATCCTGATTCAAATACTAATGGTAGCTTCATGCTGTTTCTCCTGTTTGTCATAACTGGGAATAGCACGTTTTTCTTTTTATAGCCAACAAATATGTCATTTGGCACATCCATATTCTATCTTGCACCTTCCTCCCACTACTCTTTTGTGTTTTTTTCCCACATTAATTAATTAATCTTGTTCTATGCCATGCTTTCAACTGCAATAAAAAAGCATTGTTTGGAGGTGTGATCCGAGGTTATTTTAATAGTTTTGTATCTATTGTTCTCAGTGAATTACTTTGTATAATGAAGAAACTATTGTATACAATGCAAATGTCATGAAAATGAGAAACAAGTTGATGGTGCAGTT
Organism: Tachysurus fulvidraco; assembly: GCF_022655615.1. Classification (NCBI taxonomy): domain Eukaryota; kingdom Metazoa; phylum Chordata; class Actinopteri; order Siluriformes; family Bagridae; genus Tachysurus; species Tachysurus fulvidraco. The sequence continues at coordinate 6,651,545 of NC_062541.1, read as the reverse complement.
GACGATGCAAACACACATAATCAAAATAAAGAAAGATAAACCAAAAAATAAATCTTTACATTCATCCAGTCAGGTGGAAGCAATTAGGTTTGTTTAGTGCAGGATATTCACTGCATGGAATAAGACCAACAATCACAGTGGCTGTGAGCTTGTGATGTTTTAAGATGGTATGCTATTTCATGGTAGTTTTTTGAAGAATATTATATAATATTATTATTATTATACACCGTAGTATTTTTATACTACATTCTGGCCTGTTTGTGCATGGTGACCATGGAGCCATTAATATTGAAGCTGACATATAATTCAGTTATGTTAAAAATCCAGCTGCAGGTGGATGGACTGTGTCCAAAACTATATCTATTAAAGGATCTGATATCACTCAGTTTATTCATAAAATCTATGCCTACGATAGGGTGGGTCTGAGGAGCGACACTGTGTCATCATTTTAATGGAACTATAATAGGAGAGACCAGAGAAAATATCCATATGAAGCATTTTAGATGGATTAACCAAAACAGCTCCTAACACTAGAGCTGTCAGGTAAACCTTCACTGGCACAAAGATGTTTAATGCATCATTGTATTTATGCTAGAGAAGTTCAAACCACAACATTTCTTACAGTCACCAATCACTGAACACAATTTAATTATGCCAGTATATTGATTTAAAGGTTTCAGGTTTGCAAGTGAATGCAAAGATTTGCACCCTTTAACTGTGCAATGATGAAAATAATTCTCTATTTATGACAAATAAAGAATTTTGTTGAGATATTAATAGGGCTTGTATCTGCTTGACTTACACCTTTATGCCACCTTCACATTTCACATAAACCTCTGCTTATAGACTAAATATAAAACTATATAAAAAGCCATTGCAAAGTCTTCATTTGTATAAATGTATTTATTTGTATAAATTCTTATATAAGTCTTATATACTGTGATTGATATTGTGTTATTATGTGCTGCCTACAAACAGATTCTCGTCTATTTTAATATAATTACAGTGATATTAATGCGTGTGTATCTTTTTTCTATTCACATTTATGGCATTTGGCAGATGCCCTTATTCAGAGCAAATTACATTTATCTCATTTATTCAAATGAGCATTAATGGCTTTGTTTAAGGGCACAGAAGTGGCAGCTTGGTGGATTTGGGATTCAAACTCAGAACCTTCCAATCAGTCAGCCAAGGTCTTAACCACCGAGCTACCACAAGTTATTTATTTTCCTTTTGTCTGTAGCATATTTTTATCCTTTTTATTCTTTATTTATTTTTTCAATTCCATTTTGGATTTTTTTATTAGGGCATTCTTACATTTCTGAGGTATGCCATTTGGGTCGGTGGTTGCTCAAGTTGTTCATGTTGATAGAAAGGTCAAGTTTCAAGCCCCAGCACTGCCAAGCTGCCACTGTTGGGCAATTGAGCAAGGCCCTTAACCAACCCTGCCTCTGTGCTCAGACCCCAAGCTCCTCAGTTGGGATGTAAAGAAAAAAAAAATCCATTCTTTGAAATTCTTTTATTTAATTAATTTTCATTACAACCATTAAATACAGTCTTCTTTTTTAAACACTTTGTTTTTGGTCTGTTTTCCTGATTCCTAACTGCTAGAAAGACTGAATTCACGTGTTTAGTAACAAATACAGTAAATGTGTTGGATATTTTAAGCCATTTAGGTTTATTTAAATAAAGGTATGACAGCCTAGCAACAGCTTGAGTTTCACTTGCTGTAATAATGAGTTAGTATGTAACTGTGTTTAATTGGGTTTCAATACAATAAAACTATTGAATTGAATTAAACATGATCGTGTACTTCATTGTATCGTCGGGGCAAGTCCCGTAGAGCAAAGAGTATGTCTACACCATTTTGGTGAATCGAGATTTTTGTCCCTCTGACACCCAACATCGTACAGTTTCAGCAAATTACCTCGGGGAGGGGGGGGGTCCATCTTTATTCTTTTATTTTTCCTTCACAGCTTTTTATTTAAATCTATTTATAGTTTGTTTCAGCGCTGCCGATCATTAGCTCGACGGCAGATTTGGTGGCCCCTCTGAGAGTCTAGTATGCAAATTTGGATCGAGGCGAGCTGTTTGTAGAGAGAAATCCTTCTGTTTGCTTTCATGTGCAAACGGCAGCTTGTTAGCGAGGAGCTTTTCACGACTCGACAAGCCAAGCCAGGCAGGCTGGCGAGGAGCAGGAGAGGTGTCTGTTGGGCCATGTGTAGAAGCACAGAGCTTGCAAAAAAATCCCAGAGCATCTTTTAATGTGAAGGATAAAGCATATCTTTGTGGCCCCTCTATTGCAAAGACGCCTCGTAAATTAATTTCCTCCCACTGAGTCCTGTGTGTCTTATTAAAGACAGATTGGTGTCAGTGTCTTTGTTATTTTTGTTCAACTGTTCCTTAAGGTACAAGTATTATCAGATGTACTTTTTTACTTTTTCTCTTCCGGGCATTATGTGTTATATATTTTCATATGCAAATAACACTTTCACTTGGATTCCACTTTAGGTTATGGTGGGTTGTAGATTTTCCCCAGATGTTTTGCCTTTACGAAGATGAAGAAATGACAGCGTATAGCATGGACCGTGAATCCTAATTAGTTTTCATAGCTCTAAAAGCAAGCCGAGTCCAAAAGGATGTTATTAAGCAACGACCTTAAAAATGAGAAATCTTTTCGGAAGAGTTTATGGGCACCAAAAGATGTAGTGCTTTAAATTGGATTGTGGTTAATTAGGTGAATCCTAAGGCTTCAATGAATCTACATTTTACACCATTTCTATCACCATACAGGAAAGTTATTAACCTGCCTTGCTATAGGAAAGACTAAGAATTTCATTAACTCTGTCTGTTACTAGATATTTTTAATGTCTAGTTGTTGAATTATGTTTCTCTTGATGTTCCCACTAGTTAAAGAATCGCAGAAGAAAATCCATTGCTCAGAGGTTTAATTACAGTGTCTAGATACTGGATAATTATGAAAGCCTCCAGCAGCGAGTTGCAATATGACGCTTTGCTCTACTCTCTGCATACTCTGCATGTAAGGACCTCCCTTCCTGCAGGATCTGCACGACTCCTCCGTTACTCCTCAGTTAAAAGGTCTAGCCACAGAACCAACTGGGATATTATACAGTAGGTCAAAGAAATATGGCTTCTTCTGCAATTTCCCTGGCCTTCACACACAATCCATATGTGGGTAAATCAAAAGACACTGCACAGAGAGATTAGTCCCAGACTCGAGGAAAATCAATCCAATAAAATAATAGGAGACCTCTTAACTGTGGCTAAAAAACAAAAACTCCTACGGATGAGAATCAATATCATCAGAAACTCTTGCTATGTATGAATGGGTTCAAAATATGCATTTTCACAGGAGGTCAGGAACAGTCCTTAGAGATTCACTGTACTAAACATTTCAGTGGTGTGCCTACACACACTTTAGAAAGATCACAATAAAATCATACAATGCAAACTGCATCTTCTATGTCACTAGGCTATGCTAGTAGTTTTAAGCTTCCTTTTGTTGTGGTTGTGCCAAAATCAGCTCAACTACATTACCCATCAGCCCTGGTGTGTCACATGACCATGGCGTATGTCCCAGTGATCACTCGCACTTGTTCTGTGTTACCCCAAGAAGCACTTGGTTTCCATGTGTGTCCTTGTCAGGTTTTTGTGGTATTTAGTGTATGTGTTATGGAAGTGTGTGTTACAGAATAGCTCATATTTGTGTGTTGTTTGTTCCATGTGCTCTGCTCTTGTTTATTGCCCTTGCTGTCATGTCATTGGTTTTGACTAGCATCTTACGTAATAAAGATAATTCACACCTTCATCCACATTCACCTGACACCTTTTCAGCTTTGAATGAAAAGGTGTCAGGTGAATGTGGATGAAGGTGTGAATTATCTTTATTATGTAAGAAGGATTATTCTGTATAGCATAACAGTACCACCAATGGCAGTAAGAAAGCTATAAAGAATGATATAAAACTTAGATTTTTTTCTAGCCCAGAGTATATATGCATTCATTCTGTTACACTCGTGTCAGGTGATTACACTCTAGATTTGATCCTCTTTTGAACTTATCTGTTCCAGACACATCTGTAACACATCAGGAGCAGCAACTGAGAAAGTGCACGTGAAAGGCAGTCGATGGTGTCGTGAATGGAATGTAACGGTGGATTATTTACTCTTCTCCTTTTCTTCCCTCCAAAACAAGCTCAGTTTGCGGTGATACACTAAGAACACATTGTCCAATCAAATTACAGATTAGAAAAAGGTTGACATATAACAAAACAGTATATTTACTGCAATTTTGTTGTTGTTGTTGTTGTTGTTGTTGCTGCTGCTGCTGCTGCTGCTGCTGTTGTTGTTGTTGTTGTTGTTGTTGTTGTTGTTGTTGTTGTTGTTGTTGTTGTTGTTTAAATAAAAGGGTGACAGCTGTTCTGGTTCCCATATTTGGTATTTAGAGAACAAAAGAACATTACGAACTTGAAACTCTTTAAAAATGTAGAAAAAAAATGCAGCTTCTTATATGGCTTTATGTGAGTGTGTTAGTTTGCTGCGCATTATATGCAATATAAGAGTTTCATTATCAAGCTATTCACAGATCACTGTAGCAACAGAACAGCACTGAATATTAGTATACACTAAAGAACAGACAACAGGTAGGACTAGCAACATGGAAATTTCATGATAGATAGATAGATAGATCTCAAATTTTGAGATTTCAAAACATAGACCTGTATATATTAGTTTTACTGAAGACAAAAGCAAAAGGAAAAAACAGCAAAAGAGCAAAACAGCCAAACAGCAAAACATTACAGCTCCACACTGTCGCAGTGCTCTTCCTACATCAATGCATAGACTATAATAAGATCTACCATCTATAAGCGTGGGGTCAGTCCAGGTTATTATATTCAGTCTAGCTAGTAATTAGGTATCACCCTATAGTATGATAGATAAATACCTTGCCATACAATAGACCTTTTCCATAGAAACTTCCTCAGTTCGCACACGGATCAAAAACAACATCAAGTAATCGGCCGCATGACGGATAGAAAAAGAAACAGTGATTTTAGAATTTCAGCTATTTTTAGACACTGCATGTTTCTAGTCCCTTGTCGTTTATGTGCACTGGTCGTTTGGTGGTTGTTTTTGATCTAAGTGTATGTTTGTGTATGTGTATGAAGACGTCTGTGGTATGATGGGATAATTGCATCCTGTGCTGCGTGTCATCTTTTGATGTGATGCACTGCCGTGTTATTTGAATTTACAGGAGCTAATGAAGCCTTTTGAAAGCACAAACCGCAGTGAAAAATAGCATGTGTGTGAGTGTGTGTGTGTGTGTGGGGGGGGGGTGTTCTCAATCAGCCAACACATGATGCCATGAGAGATCTCCCCCACCCTTTTTTTGAGAGACCATGTGAACCATGTGAAGCAGAGAAGGTCTGATTTTTTTCCCCCCTTATTTTTTCTATTTTCAGAATACATTAGCACTGACTCAGGCAATCAGAAGATCTGTAACAACATCCAAATGCAAATACTTCAATCAGTAAACTATCAGTGTGTTTTCCTGTGTTTGAAGAGATGGTCTTTCCAACATAACAAGCAGAAGTAACACTGATATCTACATAATTGTAAATGAGGCACAGTTTACACATAGGGCTATTTTTCATCAGTTCTTCCTGATCAGATATTAAAATGCACCTTAAATGTGTGTGCCTCTCTCTCTCTCTCTCTCTCTCTCTCTCTCTCTCTCTCTCTCTCTCTCTCTCTCTCTCTCTCTCTCTCTCTCTCTCTCTCTCTCTTTGTTTATCTCGCTCTTCTACCCATTTAGAAAAACCCAGTGGAAGACAAGATTCAACATAGGGATTTATATATATATATATATATATATATATATATATATATATATATATATATATATATATATATATATATATATATGTATACCCTTGGTGCCTCATTTGAGCCCATCATGTGTGTCCTAGTTAACAGCTGACATCTTTTTATATATTCCAGCTTTAGGCCACTTTTGTGTCAACTCTTACCTCTTTAAACTTGTATAATGTGTATTATCCTGTGAATGCATTGAGTAAAATTAGCATTACATTTATATACTGTATGTGTGTGGGTGTGTGTGTTCTTGTGAGTGTGTGTGTGTGTGTGTGTGTGTGTGTGTGTGTGTGTGTGTGTGTGTGTGTGTGTGTGTGTGTGTGTGTGTGTGTGTGTGTGTGTGTTGTACACACAATTTTATGTTTTAAAAATGTTTTACACACGATTACATTCAAAACTCTTCAAGATACTGAAGATATATAATAAAGATTAATCAATATAAGCAGATGATTTTTTTTTTTACCTTAACTCACTGGCTGTTATCATAGTATAACAGCAGCTATGTGAAACATGGAGAGAAAAGGTCTTTCAAACTTGCATATTTTCCTGTATGTGTGTGAGGAGACTAGACATACATCACCAACCAAATTAGAGGTCTAAGAAACATTGGTAATTCGGTTAAAAGGGTGTGTGAAATGATTCCAGTTCCTCCAAATTGACATAACAAGCAGATTTTGAGAGCATTAATTAGACCATCCCTGACAGCTTACATCCCTTTATTAGGAAACGGAAAGAGACGGCCTTGACACGGTTTAGGAAACAATCCCACTCTGATTCTTGCCATTTAATCTACTTCAGTTCAATTTAATTCAATTTTAGCAGTAGATATTGTCACCGAAATCTGGGTTTACACACCTAATGAGAGCAGGCAGGGCCAACGATGCCAAGAAAGCACTCCCTGAAACGACGTGAAGAAGAAAAGGTGAGAGGAAACAGTTGGGAAGGGAAGCATCCTCTTCTGGGTGACACCGGATAGTAGGATTATGATATAAAGCTCATGGTGAATTATGGTATAAAGGAGCTCAGGTATGTGCAAGTCCAGGTTTTTAGATCTGGGGAGCAAAGGGGACTGAAGAGCAAAGACAGAGGTGGAACAGGCAATACATGAGGAATATCTCATCTGTTTCAGCCAGATTATATATTATATATATATATAACTGTTTTGGATGCATAGTTGCCCTCGTGCTCTTAGCTCTATATATATTTTTTTTAATCAAATGCTGAAGGAGCGAAACAGTGATCATTTTAAAATAACATGAGCAACATATGGCTCAGAAAATTATACAGGATTTTTAAGGGATCTCTGAGATAGGATCAAAATGGCACTTAGTGTAGAAAGAAAGGCCTATTTCAAGGCTTATTTTAAACGTGGAATCTTTTAATCGTTTGGTGTCAGGCATAGAGACAAAAAAAAAGCTTTTTTCCCCTCTGTTTAATGAGGCAAAGAAAGCGGTTACAGATAAGCCGGGTTCAGCCATGTCCACGTCATTACAGTTTGATTTGTATAACACTAATAAGAATGAGCATTGTCATAAAGCAGCTTTATAGAAATCCAGATCTAGATTTATATTAAATTTTTCATGAGCGAGCTAGAGTGAGGAAAAATGATGACATGAGGAAGAACCCATTAAAGCAAACAGAACCCATCCTCTTCCATGACACCGAATAATGGGATTATAAATTCTTCTGGAGCTGTAAAAAGACCAACAGTAACGTGTGTGTTTAAAGAGTGTTCAGTATGTACAGGCTGTAAATACTGGGATGAGCACAAGAGAGATGTTATGATTACAGCAGCAGTGCTTAGATACAAATCATAATAGAGGTGAGATTGTCTACTTAGGTATCCGAGATGTTATTATTAACTTTCAGTTGTCAAAATATCTGAAGTATCCTCCGCTGCCTGCGAGACTAACTGAAATTTACAGGCTTTCCTCCATCTGACCCCCCTCTGCCGAAGCAATTTATGATTCATAACGTTTATGGAAAGAGTAAAGATGTCTTTTATACTTTAACTTTTATATAACAGACCTACAGCAAATCCTTAAAATTACAAACTGCACATGTAACCCAGCAAATACTGACCATAGGATTTTATAAAAATGTAGAAACTGGCATTTTCAGTAGTAACAAACTTGTCAGTGCACCACAGCTTTTTTTGTGTCTATGCTTGTGCCCCTTGGCTTGGGAGTCAGGCAATAATGTAAAGGTCTTTGAAAAACAAATAAACATTGCAGCTTCGCAGCTCGCTCATCATTTTGTGCTCAGCTTACTGGCATGTCTGTGAAACAGCAAGGCTCAGATCTGACATGTTACTCATTACTCCTCCAACTCGTCTGCAAACACTATCATCCAGTGCAGTCTCGCGTTAAACTGCCAACCCCAAACTGGTCTACACCACTATCGTCAAGGAGCATAATGGTTTTTGGTTGAGAAGGTTTTATGTTGGTTAGGTGCTTATGCTAATAGGTATTGCTTAAAATGTAGGTGCACAAATTTGAGCACATGTTCAATCACACGCAAATCTTCACATGCTTTACCAAACACTCCCTGTGAGAAGGCGCACCTCTCTCTCTCTCTCTCTCTCTCTCTCTCTCTCTTTCTCTCCCTCCCTCGCTCTCTCTGTCTCCCTCACCCTCTCTCTGTCTCTCTTTCCCTCTCTGTCTCTCTCCCTCATTCCCCCTCTCTCTCTCTCTCTCTCTCTCTCTCTCTCTCTCTCTCTCTCTCTCTTTCTCTCTACCTCCCTATCTCTCTCTCTCTCTCTCTCTCTCTCTCTCTCTCTCTCTCTCTCTCTCTCTCTCTCTCTCTCTCTCTCTCTCTCTCTCTCTCTCTCTCTCTCTCTCTCTCTCTCTTTGCTTGGAAACCTGGAGGTCTATTGGGATGTCTCCTGCCTGGTGCTCCTAAAGGACACAGGCCAACCTTAAAGTTGGTGTGATTAAGCTGAAATCAGTTGAGACCGGGTGTCCACCTGCCACCTGCTTAACTACAGGACACATTTAACCTACTCAGCAAATAGAAAGTGCCTCTGCCTGGACAGCCATCATGACTGTACTGTATAACCTGCATGAAAGAGCTACCACAATACAAGGGATGCCAGATTGCAAAAGGAAGTTGGATAGACATCGATTAATCTCAGTCTTAATATATATAGTATAGTATATATTGTACCAATCTGTAAATGTTAGTACACACTGTATTTTCAGGCCATTATCTACACAAGCTCACTTTTCTACAACCTTCTACTGATCATTAGAGACTACTGACATCTAGTGTACGTCATGTATCAATACAACCTGCAAAGTAACGTTTGGTACAAAATGTATTGAAGTGAAATTTATTTGTTTGTTTGTTTGTTTGTTTGTTTGTTTGTTTGTTTGTTTGTTTTACTGACATCTAGCGTGCGTCACGTATCAATACAACCTGCAAAGTTACGTTTGGTAAAAAAATGTATTGAAGTGAAATTTATTTATTTGTTTGTTTGTTTGTTTGTTTGTTTCCTTTGGTGGAAACATTGAGAATTCAGTTTAATAATTTTTTGTTTTGTAGTTTTCGTGTTTGCTGACACGACCTCTTTAATGCCCGCGTAGGCCTAGGACTTTTACTTTGACAAACATGTTGGAGAGTAGTTTGTAGTTGTTGTGGATTGTGGTTTCCTTCCTCACCCTCTCCTGTAACATTGTTGATGTCCACATTTCCCATAGCAGTATAGTGATATGGACAGGATGGCCGCCTCCTCCTCCTCCTCCTCCTGCGAGAAACCTTTAGGCCCGAAAAAGAAAAGCGAGAAGAAAATTGCATGTAAAGAGGAATATAGATTATTGTCTAATATAATGGGAATGATGAATAACTTGAGGAAACAGGTAGGATAAATAGTCTGGTATAGATTTATATTCTGCATTAATTACTATTTATTTATTTATTTATCATCACTATGCTATTGATTATTTATTATTTATTTATTACTGGGTTATAAAACCACTATTAGGTCATGATATATAGAGGGAGAGAGAGAGACAGACAGATATATATATATATATAGAGAGAGAGACAGTCAGAGAGAGGGGGGGACAAAGACAGACAGACAGATATATATATATATATATATAGAGAGAGAGAGAGAGAGAGAGAGAGAGAGAGAGAGAGAGAGACAAAGACAGTCAGAGAGTTGGGGACAAAGACAGACATATATATATATATATAGAGAGAGAGAGAGAGAGAGAGAGACAGATAGAGGGATAGAGAGAGACAGAGAAAGAGAGGCAAAGAGAGATAGAGGCAGAGCGAGAGAAAGAGAGAGATAGATAGGTAGACAGATACAAAATTTTATATATATATATGTGTGTGTGTGTGTATATATATATATACATATATATATCTCAAATTAAATTTTATGTCACATACACATACATACAGAGTACGACATGCAGTGAAATGCTTTTTACGTCTGTCCGGTATTCAAGTATAAAAAGGAATGGAATTAAGGATAAAAATAAAACCAAAAGGAGGTAGATAAATAATAAGTATAAACTATACAAAATAAATGAAAATATATGTGAAAAGTATACGTATATACATAAATGCGTATGTTTTTATTGATTTTTACTGAGGTTTTACTGATGTGCAGTATGGTGTGTATGAAGTGGCACTGTGTGTGCTGTGTAAGTCCAGAGTTAAAGTGACATACTGCAGACAAAGGTGTGCAGAAACAAAGTGAAGATGGAGGGAGAGGTCCAGGACTAGATTCTGGGTGGTTCCTGGTTTAAACTCTGAATGGCCTGTGGGAAGAAGCTTCTCCTCGTTCTCTCTGTGTTTGCTTTCAAGGAGCAGAAGCGTTTCCCTGTAAACAACAAAGAAAAAAGTCCATTGTTGGGATGCTGATCCTTTACAATCATCCTGGCCCTGTCCTGCAGGTCAGGAAGCTCAGTGTGGATGGTACGTTCAGCTGACCGAACCACCCTCTGGAGGGCTCGTCTGTCCTGCATGGTGCTGTTCCCGAACCAGGAAGTGATGTTACCCGTCAGGACGCTCTCAATGGTGTAGGTGTAGAAAATCTTTAGCACCTGAGAGAGTAATTTGAAGTCCCTTAAGCGTCTCAGATGGTACAGACGCCACCGGGCCTTCTTCAACAACGATGTTGATGTGACAGGACCAAGACGATTGGTATGACTGCTCCTGCTTAGTGCTGAAGTCCACTATCAACTCCTTAGTCTTGCTGACGTTCAGGAGAAGATTGTTTTCCTGGCACCATCTCTCCAGGTTTTTAGTCTCCTGTAGGTAGGCCGTCTCGTCGTTTTTGGAGATCAGGCCCACCACAAAAGTGACGTCAGCAAACTTGATGATGGTGGTGGAGTTGGAAGTGGCCACACAGTCATATGTGTACAGTGAGCATAGCAGGGGGCTCAGAACACAACCCTGGGGAACTCCAGTGCTGAGGGTGAGGGTGGTTTAGGTATGTTTGCCCACCTGTATGGCTTGTGGTCTGTCTGTCAGGAAGTTGCGATCCACTTACACAGAGTCCCAGGACCTCCAACTTTGAGGTGAGCGTGGAGGGAATTATGGAGTTGAACGCTGAACTGTCGTCCACAAACAGCATTTTTGCATAATTCCCTTTTCTGCAGTCCAGGTGGCTCATCGTAGTGTGGAGAAGATGAGCAATACTTTAGTGGATCCAGTGTGTCTGGTAGTGATGCAGTGATGAAGTCTCTGAGCAGTCTTTCAAAGCACATGGATGGATGGATGGATGGATAAGAGTAGTTTGTATAGGAGGATAGTCTGTTGAAAATCATTATTCTTACAGAATATACCAAAATATCAGGAATAATAATCCGAGTTAAAGCATAAATCATACTGAATACTGAATGTAATTGTGAAGATAAATCTGTACAACTTTATAGATGAACGTGTTTAACTAAAGATGTGTCTAAAAGACTCTTTTTATCTTGTGTAGGGGATCTTGTGTGATGTTATACTGGTGGTTCAGGGGAAACACATCCTGGCACACAGAGTGGTCCTGGCTGCCGCAAGCCACTTCTTCAACCTCATGTTTACCAGTAATGACATGCTGCTTTTGTGTTGTAATGCAAATACAATGTTGATTTGTATAGATGCTGGAGGAATCCAGCAGAAAGTTGAACTGGTTTGGGTTATAAGCCAAAAAGCATCAAATCTGAGTGGTAACATTTGTCTCTGCCACAGCGAACATGATGGAGGCCACAAACCATGAGGTGGAGCTCAGAGGTGCAGAACCTGAGATCATCGAGCTGCTGGTGGAATTTGTCTACACGGCCCGGTAAGAAAACAGCTAAAGACTTTATACTGAGTCACTATTTACAGTAAAGAAATAGAGACACATCACAACATCTTTCTGTCTCTCTCTCTCTTTATTTTTTTTAAGCATCTCTGTCAACAGCAACAACGTCCAGTCTCTGCTCAATGCTGCTAATCAGTACCAGGTCGAGCCAGTAAAGAAAATGTGTGTGGATTTTCTGAAAGATCAAGTGGATGCGACTAACTGCCTCGGTAAGGGCAGATACACACGATGTATCAACAAGGTTCTTTTTTTTTTTTTTACCATTTCGGGGAAAATATAGCGGAGTGTTTTTGATCGTTTGAGTAAAAAAAAATTATACAAGAATAATAAAGATTTTACTAATATGAAATATTCATAAGGATTAAAACACTTTGTTTATTTTTTCCCCCAAAAGTAATTAATCTGTCTTTTTTTAAACCACAGTAGTTTGCCAATGATTTGTATTTATTATTTAATAAATTGTTTATTTTAAATATAATGTAATATTCTAGTAGTATGGGGGGCACGGTGGCTTAGTGGTTAGCACGTTTGCCTCACACCTCCAGGGTTGGGGGTTTGATTTCCGCCTCCGCCTTGTGTGTGTGGAGTTTGCATGTTCTCCCCGTGCCTTGGGGGTTTCCTCCGGGTACTCCGGTTTCCTCCCCCAGTCTAAAGACACGCATGGTCGGTTGATTGGCATCTCTGGAAAATTGTCCGTAGTGTGTGTGTGTGAGTGAATGAGAGTGTGTGTGTGCCCTGCGATGGGTTGGCACGCCGTCCAGGGTGTATCCTGCCTTGATGCCCAAAGATGCCCGAGATAGGCACAGGCTCCCCGTGACCCGAGAAGTTCGGATAAGCGGTAGAAAATGAATGAATGAATGAATTCTAGTAATATTGATTATTATTATTGAATGACAAATCTGTTGATAATGTTTATTGTTGTGGAACTGTGCTGATTAAAAATTTTTAAACGCCTTAAAATGAACCCTGCAGGTATCAGTGCGTTGGCTGAGTGTCTTCATTGTCCCGAGCTGAAGACGGCTGCGGACGAGTTCATCTATCAGCATTTCACTGACGTGTACAAACTGGATGAGTTCCTGCAGCTGGATGTGAAGCAGGTCACACATCTGCTTCACCAGGACACGCTGACCGTCAGAGCCGAAGACCAGGTGAACGAGATAATAGTTACTTTGTAGGGGACATCGTTAAAAGTCAAAAAAGACTCTTTCTAGATATTTCTATAAAAACGATTTGTCTGTCCTCCTGCAGATCTACGACGCTGCCGTGCGGTGGTTGAAGTATGACGTGTTAAATCGGCAGAAGTTCGTCGTAGACATCTTGAGCAAAGTGCGCTTCCCGCTCGTGTCCAAAAACTTCCTGAGTAAGACCGTACAAGCCGAGCCTCTCATCCAGGACAATCCCGAGTGCCTCAAAATGGTCATCTGTGAGTCGCTTTAACTGCACTGATCATTCAGGCATAAAGAAAACAATTAAGGGTTTATTATTTTTAGGATGGAATTTTATTTGCAATAGCAGCGTGTATTCATAAGGAGTGATACAATTAGAACGGATCCTTGACCCGAAACCCTCTTGACACGGCGCACTAAACATAGCGTGTGAACGTAGCAGATGTCATGATGAAATAATAGTTGTTGAGGCATCTTTCCTGTTTTTTGTGCATGTGTTCACGTGGGTGTGGGTCAGGCGGAATGCGTTACCATCTCCTGTCTCCTGAGGACAGAGAGGAACTGGGCGAGAGCAGTCGTCCACGCCGCAAGAAACATGACTTCCGCATCGCACTGTTCGGTGGCTCACAGCCACAGTCCTGCCGCTACTTCAACCCCAAGGTGCAAAACTGTCACCTGTTACTGACATGTATAGACAAGCCGCTTTAGCTGTCCGTAAAGCAGCGGTCAGAACAAACACACATCATTTTCACTCGATTCACGGAAGGGGAAAGGTCACGGGGTGTGAAAGGCACCGGTGCTTCCAGTAGTGGTTACTTTCACTTCACTTTAAATTTAAAGATGAATTGAAGAGCCTCAGGTTTGTGAGACAATTGGAATACACCAAGTACAGGACATTGGGCTGTTCTTATTTCACAAGCTGGTTCTTGCTGCTTGGTGAACATCTGGGAGGAAACAAGCATTTTTGCATTTCTGCAACTGTGTCATATTAAATGAGGTTTAAAGCTTTAGAAGGCAGTGATCTGTTCTCTTCTCCTACACTGAGTCTTAACACGTGCGTCTCTGTTCTTTATGGCCGTTTCAGGACTACAGATGGACAGATATCCGCTGCCCCTTTGAGAAACGGCGTGACGCTGCTGCCGTTTTCTGGGACAACGTGGTGTACATCCTGGGAGGATCGCAGCTTTTCCCCATTAAAAGAATGGACTGTTACAACGTGGTTAAGGACAGCTGGTATTCCAAACTTGGGCCTCCGAACCCCAGAGACAGTCTGGCAGCCTGCGCATCCAAGGGCAAGATCTACACCTCAGGTGGCTCAGAAGTGGGTGAGTTTGTACAGGAAGTGGAAAACCTTCAACAACTGGCGTTAGATATCATTTATTTAGGACAACTTTGAGTATATATTTTTTTTCTTTTAATGGGATACCTTTGTTTATGGTAATCAAACATTCTCTACAGATGTTTAGTTCTAGCAGCACTTTTATTTACGAACTAAACACTAAGCAATCTGAGAATCTATTTTTTTAAAGATATAGCATTGCTTATAAAGACTGCTGACTCTGTCTAACCTTTTGGCATGTGTGCGCGCTTGTGTGTGTGTGTGTGTGTGTGTGTGTGTGTGTGTGTGTGTGTGTGTGTGTCACAGGAAGCTCTGCACTGAACCTGTTTGAGTGCTATGACACTCGGACAGAGACGTGGCAGAACAAACCCAGCATGCTCCAGCCTCGCTGCAGCCACGGCTCTGTGGAGGCGAACGGCCTGATCTACGTATGTGGAGGCAGTCTAGGAAATAACGTATCAGGCAGAGTCCTCAACAACTGCGAAGTCTACGACCCCAACACAGAGGAGTAAGGTGTTACGAACCCCACTTTCAAAGTGCTCGTTAGAGAAGGGGGCAAGCAACATAACAGGACACGCGAGTCAAAAGGACAGTTTTAGCTGTTTATTAATTCCGCTGCACTCATACATCACAGGCAACTATATGTTACAACAGAAACTATTCACAAACACAAACGTTTAACAAACACACACAGCCCGCCTCTTCGCACGTCTACTTTCCTCTTTTATCTCCACCTGGAGCGTCAATAATGAATAAGCCGCAGGTGTACGGGGGCGGAGCTTATCCTCCGGAAAACAGAAGAGACCAAATCAATAGAAACACACCACACTAAAATAATAATAATAATAATAGTCTTAGACCGTAACAAAGGACATCTCTCTCGCACACTGACCTCAGATACATTTACATTTACAGCATTTAGCAGACGCTCTTATCCAGAGTGACTTACATTGTCTTATTTCAGTTTATACACCTGAGCAATTGAGGGTTAAGGGCCTTGCTCAGGGGCCCAGCAGTGGCAACTTGGTGGACCTGGGATTGAAGACTTCATGCTCTGCACATGGACAGTATGGTTTGTTTAATTTCACATGCCTGCTTCGGTGGCCTCGTACAAAACTGTACATGAACACAAAGCCCTGTAATGAGAAATATGCTTTCAAATGGCTAAGTCCTTTTGGATGGTCATTCTGATTGTATGGATTAGGTTAGAAATCAATGTAAAATCAAGAAAACACAATATTCAGAGAAGCATTTCGCACAGATTTGGACCAAGACATGTCACTTGACGTCATCATGACACCCATTCAGCCCTTTTTAACTGTGTCGAATATGAGTAGCGCTATTATAGAAAGTTATTAGATTAAAGTTATTACATGTCTTTACTGGTTATAATTATAAAGAAGGATCCTGTTATCACTCATATTATCGTAGCTATAAACTGAGCATCCAGGATATACATCTTTAAGTTGTTACGATATAATAATAGTTTTATATCCGAGCAGTAATATAAACCTTGCAGCCGAATTTTACAGTGATGAAATGAATGAATCTGCCCCTTTAAAAGGGATTAACAACGCAAGCTTATGACTGATTCTGATTGATCTAAATAAGGTTTTGCATAAATTGTGAAAAATCTATACATCATCGCACATCATCGTAATCATGGTATCAGTCAGATGGTGTATTTGGTGAAGAAAGTGTATATGGTTTGAGGATTAACCCGTGTCTTCTCCTCTCAGATGGAGAGTGCTGTGCGGTATGCGGGAGGCCAGGAAGAACCATGGCCTGGTGGTGGCCAACTCGAGGATCTACGCTGTTGGCGGACAGAACGGCCTCGGTATGTTACCTCTACACAGACAACCTGCACCTTGCTGAAATATTGGTATTATAAAATATTAAGTCAAGTCAAGTCACCTTTATTGTCACATCACCACGTATTATGTTGTGAATGCCATAGTTCACTTTTTTGAGGTTATAATAGAAAAGTGAAATAAAATAAAAAAATTATGACATTCATGCTGAGGATGAATATAAAGTTTCAATTTATTTATCTATTATTATTATTATTATTATTATTATTGTTATAAAATCCTTGATATACACCATTATACATATATTTCTTACTGTAGGTGGTCTGGACTCAGTGGAGTATTATGAAATAGGCAGTAACGAGTGGAAAATGGCATCACCGATGCCGTGGAGAGGTGTGACGGTGAAGTGTGCAGCCGTGGGCTCAATCATCTACGTGCTGGCCGGATTCCAGGGAGTGGGCCGTTTGGGTCATATCATGGAATACCACACGGAGGCGGACAAGTGGGTGATGCTGAGCAAAGAGCGTGCCTTCCCTGTCACCAGCTGCCTCATCTGTGTCGTAGACACCTGCGGAGCCAACGAGGAAGAAATGAGCTCTTTTCATGAACCTTTACCATCAACATCCTCAGCCAAATCCACATGTTCAGCTCCTACAGCACACGGACAATGCTGAGTTAGAGAATGATTATTTTTGTGTATTTTATGTATAGCTTTTGATGTACAGACTTTTTTTTTATTATTTTGTTTTTGTGCAGCTTCCTCTTCAGACTTTTACCATTATGATTTTTGTTCTAATTTCTAATTCTAATTTGGGTTTGTTTGTTTGTTTGTTTGTTTGTTTGCTATTTGTCTTCAGCAAAAATCTACTTTGCTGGCAAACAGTTCGGAGCAAAACTTTTAGTCAACCTTTGTTTTTATATTCAAGCTTTAAATGGCTGTTATAACTTGTGTTAGTGTCAGTAAAAAAAAAAAATTTCCATTGTCTCATTCAAACAAAACACCACTTTTCATGTAAAAAGCATAATGGATGCTGTTTTGGTTTTACCTACAAAACAAAAGCAATCATTTCTCCTTTTTTATGTCAGTTCTCCTTCCTTTATGAATTTTTTTAACAAGACATTAACAAGACAGATTTTCATCAGGAGATCTTGTGATTGTTATCCTTTGTTTAAGTGATATTAAACAGATCCGTTTATTATGAAAACTGTTGCCAACTTTGTACATTCGGTAAAATAAATGCAGTTATTTTTTTTGACAAACTGTGTAAATATATAATGCACCATGTTGCAGGGTTATGTGTACTGTATATATGTTGACAGCAAAAGTCAGTAATAATGTCCTGTTTTTACCTGATAGACGAGTAATCGAAGTCGTTACTGAGAAGAGACCAACCCTGTGAGGACAAGGAGGCGATGTCCATGTGGACTCTGAAGACAACAACTTCCTAATCCATACACAATTGTCAGACTGTATGTGACTGTAGGCTGCATTATTCATAATAACACTCTCTGGTGTGTATAACAGTTTATAATCACACCCTCCAGTGTCACCCAAATGAGGAGGAGGTTCCTTTTTAAGTCTGGTTCCTCTTAAGGTTCCTTCCTCTTCCATCTAAGGGAGTTTTTCCTCACCACAGTCGACTCAGTCACCTCACACTTGTTCATTAGGGATAAATACAAACACTTTTAAATATAATTCTAATCTTAACCTTTGTATACTATATAATGTTTTGTACTATGTTGTATTAGTGCACTGTTTAAGGTGTCATGGGTTTGAATCCCAGGTCCACCAAGCTGCCACTGCTGGGCCCCTGAGCAAGGCCCTTAACCCTTTAATTGCTCAATTGTATAAATTGAAATAGTGTGTCACTCTGGATAAGGGCGTGTTTCTGTACCACCACAAGATGGCGCTATGCACCAACGTTTATTATGAATTTGGTCCAGCCGTATGAACCGTGGTGTATTTTCCCTATGGCAACAATTGT